>NC_046659.1:39313797-39315020 GCF_010883055.1 Belonocnema kinseyi
TTGACTCAATTTCCCTAGGAGCATTTAGAGGAGCGATATTAAGGTGAATGCCGTAGGAGTGACAGAGATGGTAATAAAGCACTCTTAGTGCCACATTGTGCCATTGAATGTAGGTCGTTCCCGCTTGAGTTGGACAATTAGATAGTATGTGAGCTAAATGCTCGGGGTGTGCATGGCATGCCCTGCAGCTATCATCGGGAATGTCTTGGCTCAAAATGTGGCGACGGTATGTTAAGGTGGAAATGACACCGTCTTGGCATGCAAAAATGAAACCCTCTGTACCAGACTTCAATCCGGGCGATTTAAGGAAAGCAAACGTTAGCTCACAAGACATTGACTGATCCTTCACATTTCTATGGAAGATACCGTGCATCCTCTTATCGAGGAGCTGTTCACGAAAGTTTTTCTCTTGTGCTTTTATAATCCGGGCTTTCAGGAGTGAGTACTCGAGATAGATAAGAATTGATGCATTTTGCTCACCCCTAATACTGAAGTCAAGTCCGAGTGTTTCAGCAGCCTCCTCCGCTGCTTTGTACAGAAACTCTCCTTTGCCCACTTCTTCGTGATTCCTGACCATTTTAAGAAGAAGGTCTCTTCCATTTGCAACTCTATGTGCTGTACCCAGAATAATCATGTTGTGAAGACATTCAAGATTCAATATTCCGCGACCCCCTTGACGGCGTGAGATGTACAGTCGCGGAACGGAAGACTTAAGATGCATGCTTTTGTTCATGTGCATAACCTTTCTTGTCCCGATATCAAGAGATCTAAGCTCGTTCTTCGTCCATGGAACTACTCCAAATGAATAGAGTAGTACCGGGACGGCAAGGATGTTCGTTGCAAATACTTTGGCATCAATCTCTCCATACACCCAACTATTTGCAGATGAACCTTTAAGATTTCCAAAAGACTTCTCTCCAAAATGCTTCGACCTCCTCTGGTTGGGGTGGGTGTTCGACCGTAACTGGAGGGTCTTCGAAGAGTCGAGATGGGTCAGAGAGAAACTGTTGATTTTCTCTGACCCATCTCTCCCTACGCTCGAGACTTCTCTTAGCGTCAGATAGTATCCGTATTCTCTCAACAATATGCTGCCTGATGGTCAGCAGCTTTGACTTGTTAATTGTGTGATAACGAGTCCGGAGTTCGCGCGCGAACTTTCGAACCTTGGCGGTAAAATTCCTGCCAGATGTGATGTAGTCAATCACACATTGAATGCGGGACGC
>NC_046659.1:39315120-39316166 GCF_010883055.1 Belonocnema kinseyi
GGATACTCTCCGAAGCAGATACAAACGTCTCATCCGACAGATTTGGTCTTCCGAACTGTCAGCGAGGAACAAAGTATCTGCAACGAACATGCTTGCCGTCCTATTCATTTGGAGTAGTTCCATGGACGAAGAACGAGCTCATATCTCTTGATATCGGGACAACAAAGGTTATGCACATGAACAAAAGCATGCATCTTAAGTCTTCCGTTCCGCGACTGTACATCTTACGCCGTCAAGGGGGTCGCGGAATATTGACTCTGGAATGTCTTCACAACAGGATTATTCTGGGTACAGCACATTAGAGTTGCAAATGGAAGAGACCCTCTTTCTAAAATGGTCAGGAATCACGAAGAAGTGGGCAAAGGAGCATTTCTGTACGAAGCAGCGGAGGAGGCTGCTGAAACACCTTAACATACCGTCGCCACATTTTGAGTTAAGACATTCCCGATGATAGCTGCAGGGCGTGCCATGCACACCCCGAGCATTTAGCTCACATACTATCTAGTTGTCCAACTCACGCGGGAACGACCTACATTCAAAGGCACAATGCGGCACTAAGAGTGCTTTATTATCATCTCTGTCACTCCTACGGCATTTACCTCAATATCGCTCCTTTAAATGCTTCTAGGGAAATTGAGTCAATTGTCGAGAATGGGAAGTGCCGCATATACTGGAACGTTATATTCTCGACAATTGATTCTGTTGCTCACTCGAGGCCTGTCATGGTTCTTCTTGACTTCGAGAAGCGTACCACGTTCGTTATCGAACTTGCTAATGGCCTAAAAAGCATCCCCGCGTGTCAACAATATGCTAGAACACTTGCGGGAAAAATGCAGAAGGCGGTTGTCCTTGGGTCGCTCCGTGTCCTTAGGGTGCACGAGGCTTTTGCTGGATCGTCGTATTGATTCCTTTACAGACTGTAACCACCTATCTCACGGTTGTGAGACATGGTTGTGGCTGAAATTTTATCGCGATTTCGCTGAAAGCGGGTGCAATTTTGCAGATTAGCACCCGCTCCCGGCGAAATCCTGCGGTTGTCCTTATGA
>NC_046659.1:39316266-39345804 GCF_010883055.1 Belonocnema kinseyi
CAATACGCCAATTAGCACAAATGGTAAGTTCCGACAGTACCTACAAGTGTGCCTACTGGCCGCTAGATGGCAATACCGGTTTCATATGTATACACCTGGTAACCCAAATTCCATTCCAATTTCCTTAGTATATTGTTCGACAATCCCCAGAGCTAGATGCAGTTGCTCTCAGTTTTTAGCATACATCTTAAGATCGTCCATGTAAAATACATGAGTGACCTTGTACTTTCGATCTGCAGCCTTGCCGCACAAGTACCCGTCGGAATGGCACGGTGCTAGAGATAGTGGCAATAATGTAAGGCAAAAGAGGAGTGGGCTCATGGTGTCGCCCTGAAAGACACCTCTCTGAAACGTGACCTTGTTAGTTGTCACACAATTTTTGCCTGATGAGATAGTAAATCTGGTTTTCCAACGGCTCAACAAGAATTGTGGGGTCCCACTGGAAGCAACTGCCATCTAAAAATGGCACTGGTCCCCAGCTGAACCGCGGTAAATCACACCTATGACCACGTATCAGGAACGTGAAATGAGTGTCCTCAGGGCACGATGAAATCACAACGATGACATCTTTCAGCATCTATCTCGTAAGTGCCTTGGCATATTTTTGGCACGCGGGTATGCCTTTCAAGGTCACGAACCAGTGATAGTTTTGTACCTCCCCGAGCCCCGATCACAAGGACAATGTATTTTAATTGAATATTTTGCCTATAGTCGTCTCAGCTTCCTTTTAAGATCTTGATACCAATGTGTGCAATGGAGACTGCTGTCCGAAAATCCTAGTTCCAGAAAATTAGGCATTTCTCGTTTTGCACAATAGTCCAAACGAGAAGTGACAGGACAAGTCAATCGTGCAAGACGAGAAGTGCCAAATTTATATACAGTCTGTTACATAAGAGCGTGGTCACTGTTACACGTAGAAAAAATTATAGCGATCCATTTATTTTTCTATGACATAGTGGGCACCTCAGTCCTCCATACTTTATGAAAGGAATCAGCTGTTAGTCGAATTCAGTCGTTCTTCGAGGCGTTTTTCGAAATGAGTGCTGCTTGCGCCTTGCGCTTCGAGGCAATTTTGTATGTTCACATCCAATATAAATGTAATAGAATTGCAAATCTAATAGAAAATGTGTGGGCTATAATAAAAGTACATCTTCGCAAACGCAAGCCATGTAATGTGGATCAATTTTCTCGAAAAATTCCGAAACATTGGAGGTCTTTTCCAAAAGAATATGCCGAAAGTCTATGTCACACGACATAGACTGATCCTCCATATTTCTTCGGAAGATACCTTGCATCGTCTTGTCGAGGAGCTGTTCTTGGAAGTTTTCTTCTGTGCTTTCTTAATCCGGGCATTCAGGAGTGAGGACTCGAGATATATAAGATTTGATGCATTTTGTTCACCCCCCTGATATTGAAGTCAATGCCGAGTGTTTCAGCAGCTTCCTCCGTTGCCTTGAACAGAAACGCTTCTTTGCTTATTTCTTAGTGCTTCCTGAACATTTTAAGAAGAGAGTCCCGTCCATTTGCGACCATATGTGTTGTAAGAGAATAATCCTGTTGTGAAGTCATTTAAGATTTAGTATTCCACGATCACCTTGACAGCGTAAGATGCATAGTCGTAGAACAGAAGACTTAAGGTTCATGCTTTTGTTCATGTTTCCTTTCATGTCCAGATCTCAAGGGATTTGTGCTCGTCCTTCGTTTATGGAGCCACTTCAAATGAATAAAGTAGTACCAAGACGGCAAGCATGTTATTTGCTGATACTAGTTTCCTCGCCAACAGTTTGAAAGACTGTTCGGAGAGTATCCTTTATAGACGTCACATCCTGAATGCGGCTTTGAGGCACGCCAAGGTATGTATAGGTCTCTCCAGCGCGAAGGTACCGTATAGCGCTTCCATCGACGATCTTAGTGTCTTCGGCCATTCCATTAAGTTTTCTTCGATCCAAATAAACTTTGGCGCATTTTTCTTTCTCAAAATCCATTTCAATATCCTTAGAGTATTCCTTGACTTTAGATATGATGTGAAAATGCGGGTCAGATGATGGTGAATTGGAGGAAGCTTCTTCTAATAGAAGGTCTTGATACCATTTGATCTCGGAGAGGAATAGTTCTCCATGCCTCTTAATACTTTTTTCACCTCCTCGGAAATGATAGGTGACCATTCTTCCTCAGGTTTTATTAGGGCATCGCATAGCTCTTAGAAGCTATTTATGTTCTTAGAGTCTTCTTCCAGTGAATTGCGAACTTTGCAGAATTCTCTTCAAAATGCTTCGATCAGCTCTGGTTTGGGCTGATGGTCGAAAATAACGGTGGGGTCTTCGAAGATTCGGGAGGCATCAGAGAAAAACTGTAGGTTTTTCTGACCCACCTCTCTTTCCGCCTTAGACTTCTCTTAGCGTCAGATAGTAACTGTATTCTTTCAAACATATGCTGCATGATGGTCAGAAGATTTTACTTGTTCAGTGTGTGATACGGATGCGCAGTTGGCGCGCGAATTGTCGAACCGTGGTGATGAAATTTCTGCCAGATGTTATGTAGCCAAGCACACACTGAATGCGAGACGCGTACTGCCTGGATCAATCTATCTTTGTGGTAAGATGATCCATTCGTCTTTTGGTTTAATTGTCAGCCGTTCGTTTTATTTTACGGGATTGAGAGAAACCTGAATGTTTATGTTTCTCCGGAACCTTAAGCATCGATCTTTCTCTATTGGGTCTGTTCCCGGCTTGTTCTAGCTGCGGTAAAGCAGACGCTTAGCTTATATAATCCCTTTTCCGGTGTTCCTCGGCACGTTTTCGCAGTCATTTATGCGAAAAATATGAGAGCTTTGACTGTTTCTCACACCACGGAGCATGCAGTCGCGCCATGTAATCTTTTCGTTCAGGGGCTATACTGGTATTATAGCACTCCAGCAGGTCATCTCTAAGTTGATCCGTTCGCCCCCAACTCTAGGGCAGTCGGCATTGTTGTCCGACCCATTTTCGGGAACCCTGCGCGTTTCTATTGTTTGAAGCCGCACTTACTACAGCTATGTTTGGTGTTGTCATTGTTGTTCCGACGAGCAGCTAGTGAAAAGGGTTCGTCTATCCTTGTAGAGCCCCGTATGCAAGGATAAGGCTACATACTCTGAGAGGTCGCCTGGTATTTCAGACTTATCGTTTGAGACACCTTATCCAGGTGCCGCTTAGGAGTTATTCCTTCGGGCCTATCCCTGGACAATTGTCCATGACTGCTTATTAATTATTGTAACTATATTCAGCGGAAACCGTTGGCGAAGAGACCCTCTATCCGCAACCCGTCAGAGCTTACGGCCCTTGATATTGTCATGCGTACGATCATACATATGCAGAAGAGCTTACATATTTATTTGATCGTTCCGTGATTAGAAATCTAGCGCCGTCAAGGTGGGCGCGAACTTTTGAATCTCTAATGTCTTAATAAGCGAATTGTTTTGGGTACTGCTAGATGCCTTACTTCTAAAAGCCCAAGTAAAGAAAGCAGAGGTTGAAAAATTCCGCCAACAGCCACTCAACAAGACAATGAACGGAAACTTTCACATAAATGTCCAAGATCAGTTATGGTCGAAGGAGCAGACTTTTGCTTTCCTCACATTATCAGGACTTAATTCAGGTACAAAGAGTTTCATTTTCACGTGCCAGGATGGTGTCATTTCCACATTACTATACCATGACCGCATTTTAAGTCAAGAAGTTCCCAGCTATAGGTGCAGACCGTGTTATGCACACACTAAGTACCTTCAACATATACTATATGGGTGTCTTCTGCACGTTCGAGCTACGCATCTCTGGAGAAATAATACGGCCTTAAGAGTGATTTACTACTATATTTGTCGCTTCTGACATTGTTCTCCAGGATTTCGAGAAACGAGCTATAATTCTTATCGAATTGTCGGCTCCGGCCGATTACAACATCATTGTCAAGGAGAAGGAAAAGTAGGAGATGTATCACGACCTTATATATACAGGGTGGACACGCTGGGGCTTACATATATGGCGCACTTGATTGCTACCCGAATTGCACAATAGCAGGGAAGAAGCCATTGTACAGGGGCGTTTTCATATTTCGCGCCTTTAAAGTTGCATTCGGATCGGCCATTCGGTCAAGTCCGTGCATCTTCGAATCAAGTTTATCATAGTTTCCATGGATGCGTTCGAAACTTTAAATGGATACAAGTGTCAAAAAAATACAGGCTATGTTATATAATAATTACAAATAATAAGTGTTTCATTGATAGTGAAGTGAGACTTGTGGACTGAGAAGTAAACGTCAAGTTTCTTCTGTGCCAATAACATTATGGAATGGCTACTGAGTGACAAATACTATAAATTGGTAATAATATTGTGCGCTTTTAGTGGGCGAAGAGTGAATTGTGTTTAACGCTTATTTGCGGCATAAAAAAGGTATTTTATGAATAGGCAGGATTTGTTTTGAATAAAGCGAATAAAATATTACATGCAAAAATTTTTAATTGAAATTACCTACAATTACTTACAGCGATTTCGGTAAAAAGGTGAATCCGACCATAACTGCGAAATAATGACAGATCGGCCCGGCATGTTTATTATATTTTCGATTGATCCTTTACCAAAGAAATGTTGTGGTTTGTATGTTTGTTACTGGCAGTGTCGGCAGTAATAATTTAAACAATAATTACTTTAAATAATCTAAAAATCATTACTTATTAATAACATTAATAAGTAACACATCCCTGAAATTAATAACAGATTTCCATTGTTTTTTTTTCACAAATCGATCATAGATAAATTCACATCAGGAAATGCAGATGGATTTTGTGCATTTCAGCTGGCTCATTTTAATGAACATTATTGGAAAACCATCATCTCTAGACCTTATCCTAAGACTGGGGATTGATCAGCCTAAAATTAATTCTGAGTCATTCTGATGATATAGCCGTATCAAAAAGATATCTCGAGGCAATTTAACTTGCCTGAATTTTAATTAATAAAATATTTAGGATTTCTTGGTATTTTAGAAAATGCTTTCTCTGGACCTCATCCTAAAATTTCGTTTGATTAACTATTAAAATAAATTAGAGACTCATTGGTGATAGAATTGTTTAAAAAATTTATCTAGACAAGATAATTTAGCCCAGAGTTGTTATTTAATTTTTTTAAAGATATTCTATTTTCAAAATCGCTATCTCTGGATTTGATTCCCAAACTGGCATTTGATCAGTCTTTGAAACTCATTCTAATTCCTTTTTATGATATAGCCGTATCAAAAAGATATCTCGAGGCAATTTAACTTGCCTGAATTTTAATTAATAAAATATTTAGGGATTTCTTGGTATTTTAGAAAATGCTTTCTCTGGACCTCATCCTAAAATTCGGTTTGATTAACTATTAAAATAAATGAGAGACTCGTTGGTGATAGGATTGTTTAAAAAATTGATTCAGACAATGCAGAAGCAAAATTTTCGACCAGAATTTTGAGATAAAGTCCCGGGAAAACATTTTCAAAATACAAAAACATCCCTAAATATTTTATTAATTAACATTCAGGCAAGTTACATTTCCTCGAGACATCTTTTTGATACACCTATATGATAAAAATGAATTAGAATGAATTTTAAAGGCTGATTAAATGCCAGTTTGGAAATCATATCCAGAAATAGCAATTTTGAAAATAGAATAATTTTTCAAAAAAATGCAATAACAATTCTGGGCTAATATATTATCTTGTCTAGATAAATTTTCTAAACAATCCTATCACCAAAGAGTCTCTAATTTATGTTAATAGTTAATCAAACAAAATTTTAGGATGAGGTCCAGAGAAAATATTTTCTAAAATACAAAAAAAATCCCTAAATATTTTAATGATTAAAATTCAGGCAAGTTAAATTACCTCGAGATATTTTTTTGATACAACTATATCATCAGAATGACTCGGAATTAATTTTAGGCTGATCTATCTCCAGGCTTGGGATAAGGTCTAGAGATGACGGTTTTCCAATAATGTTCATTGAAATGAGCCAGCTGAAATGCACAAAATCCATCTGCATTTCCTGATGTGAATTTATCTATGATCGATTTGTGAAAAAACAACAATGGAAATCAGTTATTAATTTCAGAGATAATATGTTACTTATTAAAGTTATTAATAAGTAATGATTGTTAGATTATTTAAAGTAATTATTGTTTAAATTATTACTGCCGACACTGTCAGTGACAAACATACAAAACCACAACATTTCTTTGGTAAAGGATCAATCGAAAATATAATAAACATGCCGGGTCGATCTGTCATTATTTCGAAGTTATGGTCGGATTCACCTTTTTACCGAAATCGCTGTAAGTAATTGTAGGTGATGTTAATTAAAAATTTTTGCATGTAATATTTTATTCACTTTATTCAAAACAATTCCTGTCTATTCATAAAATACCTTTTTTTATGCCGCAAATAAGCGTTAAACACAATTCACTCTTCGCCCACTAAAAGCGCACAATATTATTACCAATTTATAGTATTTATCATTCAGTAGCCATTCCATAATGTTATTGGCACAGAAGAAACTTGACGTTTACTTCTCAGTCCACAAGTCTCACTTCATTATTAATGAAACACTTTTATTATTTGTAATTATTACATAACATAACCTGTATTTTTTGACACTTGTATCCATTTGAAGCTTCTATCGCATCCATGGAAACTATGATCAACTTGATCCGAAGATGCGCGGACTTGACGGAATGGCCGATCCGAATGCAACTTTAAAGGCGCGAAATATGAAAATGCCCCTGTACAATGGCTTCTTCCTTGCTGTTGTGCAATTCGGGTAGCAATCATGTGTACCATGTATGTAAGCCCCAGCGCGTCTACTGTGTGTGTGTGTGTGTGTGTGTGTGTGTGTGTGTGTGTGTGTGTGTGTGTGTGTGTGTGTGTGTGTGTGTGTGTGTGTGTGTGTGTGTGTGTGTGTGTGTGTGTGTGTGTGTGTGTGAAGTACACGAAAAATCGGAAACTTGTGTTACATAATTGGTGTTACGTAATACTAAGTCGTGAAAAATAGTTGATTTAAATTGTTGAAAAAATTGTTTTGTCAAAAAAATTTTGGTAATAGGCTGATTCTAGGACTCCGAAACCACCTAAACCGCCAGAAAAACCTCTTATGCCGTACATGAGATACAGCAGAAAAGTTTGGGATCAAGTTAAAGCTCAGAACCCGGAATTAAAATTATGGGAAATAGGCAAAATCATTGGTCAAATGTGGAGGGAGCTGCCAGAGGTTGATAAAACTGAATTCATAGAAGAATATGAGACGGAAAAGGTGCTGAAGTCAGACTTACAAAATAATTCTGCTTTTAACCGCAGCTACATTATATTTGCCACACCGTTAATTTAATCTACCTAAAAGTTAATTTGATTTCAATTTATTCAGGTCGAGTATGAGAAAAGTTTGAAATCTTACCACAACTCTCCAGCATACTTAGCGTATATTGCTGCCAAAAATCGTGGAAAGTCAGGTAACTGCTTTCAAGTTAATTATTAAATTACAAAAATGATTAAAAACAAAGTTTTACAATAGATTCACGTCTTGTATCTAATGCAGCGTTGTGTGCAGCACAACAAAGTACTGATGATCGCGAAAGTCATGAACGATCATCAGGAAGTAGCAAAAGCCAAGCAGCTCAGGATAGACGCATTGATATTCTACCCGCTGAAGATGAAGATGGTGAGCATTCCTAAAAAGTTTTTGTCAGTTTAGTTTGATTAAACCAAACATTCAAATGCAAATAAAATTCAGTGAAAATCTTCATAAGTTTGTATAAATATTTTGTAGATCAAGACGATGGATATACAGTGAAGCACGTGGCTTACTCTCGGTACACTCGTAATCATCGGCTCATTAACGAAATATTTAGCGACACTGTAGTGCCGGATGTACGATCTGTCGTTACTACTCAAAGAATGCAAGTTCTTCGTCGGCAAGTTCAGTCCCTCACGATGCACCAAGTACGATGCACCCTATACGTAACTCCGTACTGACCATAAAGGCCTTTTTTAATGCGGGCGCCCTACATATATGCACTGAACAGAATTAAACTAATTTCACTTTTCCTTTCAGAAAAAATTAGAAGCTGAACTTCAGCAAATTGAAGAAAAGTACGAGGCAAAGAAGCGAAAGTTTGTTGAAGCGAGTGAAGTCTTTCAGGAAGAACTAAAAAAACATTGCAAACCTGCGGTGGATGAAGATGCATTCAATAAGATGGTGGAACGCCAATATGACCTTCTACGCCGTGATAGACTTAAGGGTCCTGAGGAAAACCGTTCTGATGGACCAGCATCCAGTGAATCAACACCAAATTCAACACCCACGCCGACGACAGCTGCTATGAATGAGGAAGTTTCAGCTGATGTAAGTATTCAGTCTATATTAGAAACCATATCATTGAATATACAAAATATTTCATTAATTTGCAAAATTTAAATTTCTGTAAAGTGTGCACATCTTTATGCTTGATCTAAATTTACATGCAGTACATAAAGCAAATAATTATACCAATCATCGGTAAAGAACAATGTCTGAAATATTTTTAGCAATCAACCGATAACGATCCAATGGAGAAAAAATCGATAGAACCGGGAAAGATACAGAAAAAGGGAACTCAATCGCCTCCTTATGAGGAAGGAAAACCAGAAGTAGCAGTACAACCAAACTCTCCCCATCAATCGAACACTGCTGGAAATTACCCGGGTGCGATTTCTCCGATGGTTCCAACTCCATCACAACAGCAGTCATCTCCATCGCCAATCCCTCAATCGAATCAACAACTGCAGTCTCAGATTCCGTCACCTGGTCAACAATCGCAGGGGACGATGCCTCAACCAAATCAAGCACAACTGGTTTCTCCGTCACAAATGCAACAGCAGCAACAAACTCAGCTGCAGCTACAATCGCAGCCACAACAATTACAATCTCAACAGCAACAATTGCAATCTCAACAACAGCAGGTACAATCTCAACCACCACTACAACAACCTCTACCATCTCAACAGCAACCATTGCAACCGCAACAACAGCCACTGCCACCACCACAACAACCTCCCCAGCAGTTACCGTCACAACCACCAGCAGCTTCTCCAGCTCCACCAACCCCAACGCCGCCTCCAGCATCTCCTATGCAACACCCACCGCACCAATCTGCAGGAATTCTTCCAAATCACTCGGTAACACCACACCCAGGACCTCAAGGCGCACCACAAATTCTTCCCGCTACAGGGGCTCCAACTACTACACATACAGGTCCCATGATGCCACCAGGTCAAGCTTATCCACAGCAATATCCTTCTGGCGGTCAACAGCCGCAAAACGTTCCCCTTGCTCCCAGGCCTCCACATCCTTCATACGGTTATACACAGCAACAAACGTACCACCAACCATACCCACAGTATCCACATCCCTACTATCATCAACCTTACTCTCAATACCCATCCCATGCGATGGGAAGGCCACATCCTCATGGACCTCATAGTCCACATAGTCCTCATTATCATCCTCAGTCTCCCCATGGAGTAGCAGATAGTAGTGGTGGTAACAATGCTCCACTGAGCACAAGTTCCGTATCCAGTTCTGATGTAGGGAATCCGAATTTTTCCCCTGCTCCGATGCACAATGAAAGTGAGCGATCGGTACCACCCGAAGGTCAGGGGGAGGGACAAGCGGATGTTAAGCCGAACTCGGGGTGAATTATTTTGTAAGGACTTAGGGTTGTTAATTCTGAAAGTAGTATTATATATTCATGTAATATTATTTTAGCATACGATTTTGAAGTTGAATAAATTTTTGGTGCATAAGAATAGCATATTGCAAATTAGAATGCATTCTGAATTTATTATAAAAAAAAGTTGTGACCCAAATAGCGTTAAGCAAACAAACAAAAAGGAGCGAGAGGTGCAATCTGAATAATAAGTGAGCGCAATGTATATTGTGCGACGAGGAAGGTAAGTTAGCAAAGGCCAATTGTTCTCGCATTTCACACGATACTTTATTTTACGTATAGTACGAAAATGTCACTTACGTCTAGAAAGAGAAAAAAAGTTGAAGTTTGCAACCTGCAGACGTCAAATCAATCTTTGTGCATGTGCATTAGTCTTTATTACCGACAATCTATCACTATTTATCTCGTCCGACGGCGCTGGTACTCGCGAAACAGCTGAAACCTTAGTGAGAGGAAGTTCTTTCAGCCCGGTCTCTAGGAAAGGAAGTGATGCTTGTAATGTGCACTTCTGTTTACACATGAGGGTGAAGCGGGTCAGTGGAAGGGGAGAAATGCTGGCAATGCAAAACTGCTGTGGTCAATTCAACGACTATTTTTACAATTGCTCAAAGAAAACAAGATGCTGAAGTATTTTCACTTGATGTATGTTTGGTTCTACTAGTTTCTAATACTCTGCGAATCCTCTTTTGTAAGTACAGAGAAAATTGACTTAAATTCAGATAATTAAGTTGTAAAAAAGCAGGAGAAAATTTGAAACATTGTGTTGTATATCTAAAAATGAGAATCATTCTTTTTCTATATTTCATTCAAAATGAGTCATTCACTAATCATGCTCAATCAAAAAAATTCAAGTTGGTAGAAAATTTCAAAATTTGGCAGAACAATCAAACAGTTGGTTAAAAATTAAACTATTGCGTAGAATATTTGCTTTTATAAAATGCAATTTTTTTAAAATGAATATTGACATTCCATTTTTTTGTTAAGAAGTGATCTTTTAAAGACTATAAATTTTAATAATTGCTGAAAGAATCGTATATTCCGTTAGAAAGTTAATATTGTTGGTTGCAAATTCAACCGTTTGAATAAAAATGTATGCATTTTGTTGAAAATCCGTTTTTATTTTTTGTAGAAAATCAATATTTTCCTTAAAAATGCAACCTTTTGGTTAAAAATTAATCTGTTTTATTTTTTTATTTGGAAGATTTATGTGCTTTGTTGCAAATTCTTCTGTTTTGGTTAAACTGAATTGTTTTTTATTTAAACTAAAAAATTTGTTCATTCATTTCTGTTATTGAAGTTCCAACATTTTATTTAAAAATGCATCTCTTCGGTTGAAAATTGAAATACTTTGTGGAAAGTTTCCTATCTTGGAATAAACATTGACAGTTTGAATTGAAAATTTAATTATTTGTTTGAAAATGTATGTTTTTGTTGAAATTTCATATTTTTGGGTATAAAATTTAACTGTTGTGGAAAATTCGTCCCTATGACTTAAAACTTCAACAAGTTGGTAGAAAAATAAACGAAGTGATAGAAAAATCAAATTTTTTGTAGACGATTAGTTTTTTTTTTTGCATTGCAAATAATTTTTAGTGATAAAAATGTATCCATCCCATTGTTATTTAAAAAATAATGGTTTGATATTTAAAACCTTTTATTGTTCAATAACAAACATTTGAAAATAAAAAAATACGAATTAAAGAAAATGGAATTTTTAATTTAAACAAATTTAAACAGAATTGATTTTCTACCAATAAATACGATTTTTGTAGAAAATACATTAGTTTACAACTTCAAAAGATAAATATTCGACCAAAAATCGAATAGTTAAAATTCCAGTTGAGAAAAATTGATTAAAAAAAAAAACGAATTTTCTACCAAAAATTTGCATTTTCAACCAGGAAATACTAATTTTGATCAAAAAACGTAATGGCTAATATTCAAACCAAAAAAAAAAATTTGTATTTTGAATAAAAAATAGTTTAATAAGCAAAAATGACGATTTTTCTATAGAAAATACCTGAATTTTCAACCAAACAGTGATATTTTTTTAATGGAAGACAAATTTTCAACAAAATATTACACATACATTTTCATCTGAATAGTTGAATTTTCTAAAAATTACAAAAATATACATCTACATATTCTGAACAATCGATGTGATGTTAGTCACAATTTTATTTGATTAATTTTCAGTTTATGTTTTTTCGTTTGTAAACACTACTTTTCACTAAAGAGTTGAATTTTTAATTTAAAAAGTATAATCTTTTTACCAAAAATTTAACAAAAAATTTGATTTTGAAAAAAAAATTGTATTTTAGTAGAAAGTTAATTTTTTTGTTTAAAATTTTATTTTCTTCTTGAAGAATTCAGTTAAAGATTCATAATTTCAGTTGAAAATTCATACAATTATTACAATAAATATTATTCGTTTAATTTTTCCAAGAACAATTAGTATCATCGTTTCCAGCATTGAAACTGGCTTCGCACCGAAGATGTCGAAGTTCCACGGGATTCAGTTTGTCCAGCCAGTTCACAGAGATAAACCTCCACCGACGCCTCATCATTACCTCTGGGTAATGAAAAACTTAAATATTAAAATATAATGATATCGTTAAACAATATCGATATAGTATGACTACTAATGCTGCGATATTATACTAATAAGTAACATGTTACTAAAACCAAACTAACTACAGGTATAACTAGTAATGCCGTGATATTATAAGCATAATTAAGCAATAACTTAAACCAAAGTACCTACAAGTGTGATAACTAATGTTGCGATATTATAATAAGTTTTTAATATATAAGTATAACAATTTAAATACATCATATATAACGATCGCTGGCGTTCGTTTCCATAATGTCGCCAGAATATATTATACAAGGATTACAATTTTTTTGAAATTTTATTATTAATTCAAAAAAATTTAATTTTTTGGAATGGAAATTATGTTTAAAATTTCCAGGAATCTTAACAAAAAATTTTTAAACTTTAAATAATATTTCGAATTCTTTTCAATTTTCTAGTGTCAATGCAGTCTGATTTTTGGGCTCCTCGAAAATACCCACTCTAATTTTTTGGCTACAACCCTTGACGGCTAGAATGAACCCTTCTCTACCACGTACATATGACTTTGTCAACAAATTTTTTTTTTTTTCGAATTTTCCAGTGTCAGCAGAGTCTTTGATTTTTGCGCTCCTCGAAAATACCTTCTCTAATTTTTGGGTTTCAACCCTTAACACTGAACAAGAATGGAAGAGATTCAAATCCAATTTTAAACTTAAAGCCTGTTAGAAACTTAGATTTTTAAAGAATTCAAACAGAAACTTTGAAGGAATTCCGAAAGATTTCAAGGAGGTAAAACTACTTTTTCTTAAAATTCCTGGGAAAAATTGAAAATATTATGAGTTAATTTTTTCACATTCTGAATTAAGGAACATAATTTTTATTAGATCTTCTTGTGCAATCTGGTTAAACAATTTTTTAAATTATATGTTGGTTTAAAAATCTACTTTCAAATTTGAGTAAGTTTAAATTTAAAAGATTATGGGTATTATTTTTCACATCTTGAATTAAGGAACATAATTCTTATTAGGCCTTCTTGTGCAATTTTGTTCCACAATTTTTTAAATTATATGTTGGTTTAAAAATCTACTTTCAAATTTGAGTAAGTTTAAGAGATATTCAGAAATTTTGAAAGGATTCAAATATAGTTAAAACTTGTAAAGATTTTTCAAGAATTTTGTAAGTTTTCGCGAAAATGAAAAAATGCGATTTTAGGTTCCTAGAAATAAGTAAAATAATTTTTTATTTCAAAAAATTATATTTAGGAGATTATTCTAAAGCATTTCAAAACATTCAAAAAGACGTCAAAAATTGTCAAAGTATCTTAAACATATTAATGGCAATTTTTTTTAATTTTGCAAAATAAAAAAAAAATCAGGAAAAATTTTAATGATTTTTAAAGATTAGAAGACCTGACAAGATTAGAAAAAAGAATTCTTTTCTTAATTATCGTGTGAAAATTTTTAATGATTTTTTATTTTGGAAAATGTGCTTTGAAAGAAAATTAAAGATGATTTTTTAAACACCTCAAACAATTTCCTAAAATTTCGAAAAAGAGTGTGAAAGGTTTTAAAATCAACGTTTTTTAATTATATAACATTACAAATTTAAAAAAAAATGTAAATAATCGAATAAATTCAATAAATATTGAGTAGAACTGATGAGATTAAAAAAGAATTTAAACTTCGGAGGAGTTTTAGAAACGTAGGATAAACTGATTTAAAAAACTGAAAAACCTAAAAATTCTTCTCGAAGAATAAGAAAGATGCGCCTAGAAATTGTGCACATTTATCAGTCTTTAAAATTAAAATTCGAATAATTTTTAAAAAATTAATTTCAGCGCATGTCTTCTCAAGCAGAATCCCCGTTTTTAGTGGCAAGAGGTTCAATTATTTCCAATCAGAATAAGTAATTACATAAATTTTGAAAATTCAAAAAAGATAACTTGGAATCAGTTGAATGAGATTTTAAAAAGTTTATTTTAATTACACATAAAATTTGTCGAATTATTTGCTTAAAAATGGTAGTATTTAAATACACTTAACATTTAAGACTTTTATATTAAATTTTGATAAGATATAATAGATATGTATATAAAATGAAAAAATAATAATAAAAGTCGATAAACGAAGGACTTTCAGATAATGAAAGAAACTCCTCGGAAAAAAATGTAAATTATTGTTTTGGAATGGATTCTAACGGAAAATTGAAAAAAGATTACAAAACATTTTTTACTATTTCCTAAAATATCTAAAAATTACGTAAAATATTTTGAAGCAAAATGTTGTAATTTTTTCATATTACTTAACTTTAAAAAAATTAAGGAACATAATTATTTCAAATTTGAGTAGGTTTAAAACAGCTGATCAAGCCAGCCCTAAGATCAATATTTTTTCACCCATATTGATAAATAAAAGTTTAAATAACGTGGAAATTTTTTTCGGGAAATGTTAATAAATATTAAAGGATCGTCTGTGGTCTTGCAAAGAGCCGGAGGAAGGAAAAAGTTTATTTATGCAAATAATGATTTTCGACGGATACATTTAGGTTTTACAGCAGAAGTTTGACTTTCAGCTTTCTTTGACGGTAATCATGCAATCTGCTTTACCTACAGACCAAACATGTTGTCATGTTGTCAGACCAAACATGTTTATTTGCATTTCAAGTGCAAATATTAGTCTTTGAATTATTTTTGCATAATGTTCGTGAGCGATTTTTGTTGTTTTCCCCACTTTGGTCAATATAAACCTCATAACTAGCCCATTCGCAATATTGCAAATTGCTTGCAGGGTTTGACGACTGGACGGTCGGTATCTCTCCAAAATAGTTATAAAAAAAAAACTTTTTTCACTATTATAATTATTTAGGACCAGAGACAGATTCTTGCATGCCTTCTATTTATCGTGCCAAACTCTTAACGCGATATCTCATTCTGTGTGGACGTAAGTTGGGAAAGAAAACTTCCACTGGTTTTTTTTTTCAAAAAAATTTTGTCTCAAAATTTCCACCGGAACAAAGCAGAGGCATGGACTTTATTACCTCCTCTTTCATTTCTCAAACTTTCAAAGCGAAACCTCATTTCGTTTAGACGTAAGTTGAGAAAGAAAAATTGAAGACCAGGTTTGGTCATGTGAACCTCTCGTCACATGGTCTTAAGAGATATTCAGAAATTTTGAAACGATTCGAAAATAATTAAAACTTGTAAAGATTTTTAAAGGAATAATTAACATAACTTTTTATTTCCAGCAATTAATTTGAAAAAAATCTTTTCAAACATTTCAAAACATTGCAAAAAATTTCAAATATTCTCAAAGCATCTGAAAAATGTTAAGGTGTCTTGGTTTTAATTTTGCAGAATTAAAAAAAAAATCAGGAAAAATTTGAATAATTTTTAAAGATTAGAAGGTCTGGCAAGATTAGAAAAACAGAATTATTTTTCTAATAATCGTGTGAAAGTTTTAAATAATTTTTTCTTTTAAAAAATGTACTTTAGAAAAAATTCAAGCAGATTTTCACACATCAAACGATTTCCTAAAATTGAAAAGAGGAGTGTAGAAGATTTTAAAGCAAAATGCTTCAATTTGATAAGATTTAAAAGTTTAAAAAAAGTAAATAATCAAGTGAATTCAGGAAGTATTTAGTAGACTTGATGAGATTCAAAAGAATTTAAATTTTAGAAGTGTTTTAGAAACGCAAGATAAACTTTAGGAACTTAAAAAGAATCTCGAAAGGTTCCAGGAGAATAAACATAGTTTCTTAAAATGCTTGAGAAAATTTAGAAGATAATTAGGAAATTTTTTACTACATTTTGAATGATTTTTGTAATTTTTGATAAAAATTCGAGAGAGTTACCAATATCTTGAAGAATTCAAAACGTTTTAAATAGATAGGACATTTTCCCAATATTTTTTAAAATCCTATAAAATAAAAATAAAATGTCTTTAAAATCTCCTAGGATCTTTTCTGACACATTTGATATACTCGAAAATCTTTTGTTTTCATTTTCTTAAAAATCTTATAATAATTATTTACATCTAAATTTATAAACAAAGTGATCATACTTATTTTATTGTATATGAAATCTTTACAAAATCTTTAATGCCTTAAAATACTTGTATCAAAATTACAAAATTTAGCTTTTACAATTTTATTTTAATTGTAAAAAAACTGTAATTGGAAACCGATTTTTAATAATTGTAAAATAAAGCCAACAAAATTGATTTTATAAAGAAATATCTCATGACTATAGAAAGAGTAAAAAAATTGTAAAGGTAAGCCTTGCAGCATTTTAATAATTAATGAATATTTTTAGATTATTTTTCTTTATACATTAATTTTTTTAATCAAAAATAATAATACTTTTATAAATATTGCCAAAATTTATTTGAATATGATACAAATTTATTTTTTATTTAAAAAATTCCTGTAAATAGTTGGTGTTTTTTAGATTTTAAGATATTTGTGTACGATGTTTGACCTTAGAAAATAGACTTCAGGAATAAAATTATAAAAATGTATCCATTAGTCAGTAAAATACTATGAAGAATTGTCTTTCAAATTATAGTTGAAGTTGAAGAAATAGATATTCCTCTTATCGTTTTTCAGCATATGATTTTTCACTAAACGTAAAGCAGATTAAAATATACATGCCTAAAGTAGCATGAAAAGAGATGTATCAAAAAAAAACCTAGAGGACTTTAAATTTTTTTATTCTATTGGATTTAAAAAAATATTAGAAAAATTCGAGTCTTTTTAAAAGATGTTTGGGAAATTTAGAAGTTTGGAAGATATCAACGAATAATTGATCAATTTTGAGAAATTGTTTGAATTTTTTAAATATTTCTAATACGTTTAAAAGAAAATAAAATTCCAAAAAATATTTTTAACTTATTACATTTTTCTTGAGATTTTAAAAAAGCATTAGAGATGTAAAAAACTTGACTTATATAATCTTTTAAATTTTTCACAGGAATTTTAAGAAAAATAATTTTATCTCCTTGAAATCTTTCGGAATTCCCTTAAAGCTTCTAAAGTTTATTTTCTTGAAATCTTTGAGAATCTAAATTTCTAAAAAAATTCAGTTTAAAATTAGATTTGGATCTCTACCATTCTTCTAAATATTTCTTGAATTTACTGGATTATTTACGGTTTTTAAAACTTTTTAATCTTATCAAATTGAAATATTTTGCTTTAAAATCTTCTACACTCTTCTTTTAAATTTTAGGAAATCGTTTGATGTGTTCCAAAATCTTTTTGAATTTTTTTTTTAAGTATATTTTTATAAATAATAATTATTAAAAATATTCTAACGATTATTAGAAAAATAATTTTTTTTCTAATATTTTCAGACCTTCTAATCTTCTAGTTTTTAAGAATTATTCAAATTTTTCCTGATTTTTTTGCAAGTTTTAATTATTTTCTAATTGTTTCAAGATTTCTGAATATCTCGTAAACTTACTAAAATTTAAAGACAAATTTAACAAACCAACATAAACAAAAAAATGGTGCAACAAAATTGCGCAAGAAGGCTTAATAAGAATTAAATTCCTTATTTTTTCTATTATTATACAATATGGCAAAATTACAAAATAATTTTTAAAAATTCTGATCTTTTTTATAATTTTCTCTCAGAATTCATTCCATTCCATTTTTGGTTGAAAAATAATTTAATTAATGAAAATCTAACTATGTGTTTAAAAATTGAACTATTCTGCTGTAAATTCGATTGTTTAAAAAATTTGTTAAAAAAAAATTTTCAGTTGAAAGTTCATTTCGTCCATCAAAAATTAAACAATGTTAAATTAATTTTTTTTTAAATAACTATTTTGGTTGATAATTGTACTATTTTGTTGAAAATTCGATCTTTGTTGTTGAAAAAACATTTTCTTATAGTAAAAATTTAACTGTATCATTTTTTGTTGAATTTTTTTGATAGGAAATTGATCTTTATCAGTCAAAAATTTTTCTTTTTTGGTAGAAAATTATTCTTCTTGTTTAAAAATTCATCTATTTTAATCAAGAATTCATTTCTTTGTATGAAAATGCATTTTTTTGTGAAACTTCTTTTATTTTGGTATAAAATGGTTAAAACTTCATCTAGTTTTTTGGAAATTAAACTATTTTGCTGGAAAACTGTTGGTTGTAAATTGATTTTTTAAACTGATAATGTAACCGTTTTTCGTTGAAAATTGATCTATTTTGTTAACAAAAATTTTTGTTGTTTTAAAATTGATTTTGAAACTTTTGAATTTCTGTTTGCGGTAGAAAGTTATTGGTTTGATAATTAAATTATTTTTTTGCAAATTTAATTTTTTGCTTGGAAATTTAAATATTTTGTTGAAACTTTGATTTTTTGGAGTTGATAATTATTTTTCAACTGAAAATTTATCTATTCAATTTTTCGTTGAAACATTATAATTTTAGTTTAAAATTAATTTCTTTTGTTGAAAATTCCATTTTTGGTATGGAAATTTAACTAGTCGATTTTTGATCGAATACTTATTTTTTTAGATTAAAATTCGTTTCTATAGATGGAAATTGAACAATTTTGTTGACACTTTTTTCTCTTGAAAATTTTTCTTTTTGGTTATAAATTTATCTTCTTTGTTGGCGAATAATTCTTCTTTAAAAATTCATTTTTTTATAAAAATTAATTTCTTTTGTTGAAAATTTGCATTTATTTGGGTTTAAAAATTAATTTTTTCAACTGCAAACTTCAGTATAAACTACAAAGGTTAAGTTAAAAAAATGTATTTTCAAAGTAATTTCTTAGGTTGAAAAATTTAACTATTTTGCCGAAAATTTGTTTTTTATTTGTTAAAAATCCATTGTTTACTAAAAATATGACTAAGGCATGCAGCACTAAATTTGAAACATTTTAGACTAAATCACGACTTGCTAGTGTGCTACGATGGGAGTGTGGCCTCTGCACGAAGTTACATGGCATGATCGCATGATCTGTGGTGCGAAACACAGCCGGATCTATCGCATTTCTCACAGCAACGTCTGTGAAACCATGCTGAACTACTGCGAAAAAGGGGCTATGTAAGCGGAACGCCTACTCTACCAAAGCTAGAACAAGCCAGCAACAGAGAAAGAGAGGCGAAACTAAGACCAACCGCGGACAGGCATCCAATTGAGGAAGAGCGATGCTTTATGACCCGGAGAAACATCAAAACCAAGGTTTCTCTCAAGCCTAAAGATCTGGCTGAAATAGATGACGAGCTTCGTGGACATTTTTCCGAAGAATCCGACCTCTGGGCTATCAATTATTGTGTGTATAATGCAGCGAGAGCTTTGGCCGATGCGAACCGTAAAAAAAAACCAACGGTTGAGCATGAGACCAAAAGAAGATAGGCTGGACAAGACAGTACGCGTCCCGCGTTCAGGGTGCGATTGACTACATCTCACCTGGGAAGAATTTTACCGCCAAAGGATAGAAAGTTTGCGCGCGAACTCCGAACCCGTTATCACACACTTAACAAGTCAAAGCTGCTGAGCAGCAGGTAGCATATTGTTGAGAAAATACGGATACTATCTGACGCTAAGAGAAGTCTAAAGCGGGCAGAGAGGTTTCTCTCTGACCCATCTCGACTCTTTCAAGACTCTCCAGTTACTGTCGACCATCCGCCTAAACCAGAGGAGGTCGAAATATTTTGGAGAGAAGTCTACGAAGCGCAGCATAGCCTGGACGAAGTCTCAGATAACATAAATAGCTTCATGGAGATGTGTGATGCCCTTATAACACCAGATGGTAGCAAGACATTTAGGTAAAAGAAGTTTCCTTTAATCCATCAGCATTTGGCTTGTATTTTCACCTCATATTCAAAGTCGGAAGACGCAATTCCAGAGTGGTTGGCGGAAGGGTGCACAATACTCCTGCCGAAAATAGGCAACTTAGCTGACCCGAAGAATTACAAGCGAATCACTTGTCTGAAAACACTGTATAAGATATTCACTGCTAGTCTAAAGGATGGGATTGATCGGGCAATTGAACCTGTATGGTAAAAAAGGTATGACGAACGCGGCTCAAAGAAACCCTGGAGGTCCGAAGGAACCAAATGGAGCCTCTACAAAGTACCCGCAAAGACCCCATTCGGTTCCTTTTTAAAAAACTCAAAAAAAAAAACAGCAAGATCAACTACGTTAATCATTCTAATCATTCTACGTTAAATTTTCTATTAAATACTCACGGAGTAATCGCAATAATTTTTTTTTGCAGCGTTAAAAATATAAAAAAATGCCATTAACTTCTGCTGAAGGTCACTTCAAGCACATCCATAATAGCTCAAGTAGTATGTTGCGCGCGAAATTTAAAAATAAAATTCTTTCTAACTTGCATCCCAGCGTTGTTGCCTGAGGTTTCTACTGCGTGTCGCTAGCATCCAGAAAAAATTCTTAAAGTTACCGACGGAACGCTTATTAATTGCTAATAAAAGAAGATGCACTTCAAGGCGAATTCGGCCCATGTAAATAACAGGTATTTGATTTTTTTAAGTTTTTAACGCTGCAAGAAAAAGTATTGCGATTACTCCGTGAGTTTCTAATGCAAATTCTAACGTAAAATCCGAATTTCAACAATTTAAAAGTTGATTTTGCTTCTTTTTTTTTAGTTTTTTAATAAGGAACCGAATGGGGACCCAATGGGGTCTTCACGGGTACTTTATAGAGGCTCCATTCAGTTCCTTTGGTCCGCCAGGGAAGGCGTAGCAGGATGTCGTGAGAACCTGCTCATGGATAGATGTGTCTGCAAAGATGCAGAATACTACCCGCGTGACCTACCGATGACCCGAATTGTTTACCGGAAAGCTTTCGATTTGAATTCCTATAGACTTATCATCTGTCTTTTGGAAAGCTTAAAGGTTCATCCGCAAATCGCGAGGTGCATAGAGAGAATGATGCACCTTTGGAAAACCAGATTTACTATCTCATCTGGAAAACATCGTGTGCCAGCTAACAGCATCAGCTTTCTGACAGTTCTCTTTCAGGGCGGCACCATAAGCCCACTCCTCTTTTGCCTCACATTATGGCCACCATCTCTAGCACTTCGCTATTCCAACGGGTACTTTTGCGGCAAACCTGCGGATCGAAAGTACAAGGTCACTCATGTAGGAATTGTCGAACGATATACTAAGGAAATAGGAATGTAATTTGAGTTAGACAAATCCGCCAAGGTTTATTTAAAGCGAGGAAAACTTAATGGCATCCCTGAACTCGTCGATAGAAGCGCTATACATCACCTTTGAGCTGGAGAGACTTATACATACCTGGGCGTGCCAAAGTGCCGGCTGCAGGATGTGACATCTATAAGCGATACTCTCCAAAACAGATACAAACGTCTCATCCGGCAGATCTGGTCTTCCGAACTGTCGGCGAGGAACAAAGTATCTGCAACGAACATGCTTGCTGTCCCGGTAGTATTCTAATCATTTGAAGTGGTACCGTAGACGTAGAACGAACTCAGATCCCTTGATATCGGGACACGAAATGTTATGCACATGAACAAAAGCATGCATGTAAAATCTTCTGTTCCACGACTCTGCATTTCATGCCATCAAGGTGGCCGCGAAACATTGAATGTCTTCACAACAGTATTAGAGGTGAGAAAAATGCATCAAATCTCATCTATCTCGAGTACTCACTCCTAAAGCACAAGAGAAAAACTTCCGTGGACAGCTTCTAGATAAGAAGATGCACGGCATCTTCCACAGAAATGTGGCGGATCAGTAAATATCGTGTAAGCTAATTTTTGTTTTCCTTGAATCACTCGGATTGAAGTCTGGCACGAAGGGTTTCATTTTGGCATGTCAAGACAGTGTCGCTTCCACCTTAACATACCGTCGCCACATTTTGAGCCAAGACATTCCCAAAGATAGCTGCAGGGCGTGCCATGCACATCCCGACCATTTAGCTCACATACTATTTAGTTGTCCAACTCATGCGGGAACGACCTACATCCAAAGGCACAATGCGGCACTAAGAGTGTTTTATTACCATCTCTGTCACTCTTACGGCATTAACCTTAATATCGCTCCTCTAAATGCTCCTAGGGAAATTGAGTCAATTGTCGAGAATGGGAAGTGCCGCATATACTGGAACGTTATATTCTCGACAATTGTTTCTGTTGCACACTCGAGAATGAAAATAAAAAGAGGTATAGAGATCTTATAAGGGAGTTGCGACGATTGTACCTGGAATATTCCCGGTAACAAGCGTTGAATTCAGAAAAATTAAGAATTTGTATTCCTATGAATACGCGATTTTTCCTCCGTCTAAAAATCCCCCAACGGGAACAGAAAAAGTGCAAATCCGATTCCTCTCAATCGACTTAGTAAAATTTAACGAAAACATTTATTTAACCAATTTTTCAGTATTAAATCCTTCTATAAGTTATAAATTCGAAAATTATTCAAATTTATATTTATTTATATTTCAATAATTTATCTAAACGTCTTAAAAAATGCAACAAAGAAATCTATGCAAATGTGTGAATTTAAATAATTTTAACTCTAGAGAGGCAAAGTTGAATCGGTGAGAATTAAAATTTCAGAATTTACATTCCGCATGAAGGAATTAAAACTTATTACACATGTTTTGTGAACTTATTAGAATGAATTAAATAAAATCAAAATATGACCACTTCTGAGGAATAAAAAATATCTCTGTGAGGTGCGTTACTGGTACAATTAGAAGGAATTAAATATAGTGAAAACACTTTCTCTTTAAGAGAATAGAAAACCGTGTGGCGGTCGTTATGGAAATAGAAGCGAATAAGTTTAGCAGATATTTAATCAGCTCTCACTGGTTAGTACCCTGAAAAGCATCCCTGCGTATTAACAATATGCTAAAACACTTGCTCCGTGTCCTCAGGGTGCACGAGACTGCACGAGACGGTCGTGAGACGTGGTTGTGGCTGAAATTTTACCGCAATTTCGCTGGGATCAGGTGCAGTATTTAAGATTAGCACCCACTCCCGGCGAAATCCTGCGATTGTCCTTATGACAAAAGTTTAATTATATGAGTGAGGTCAGCGAAATTCGTGAAACCGCTGCCCATTCGGTGAAAATGGTAAAATTTGACAGCCCATGGAAGTTTGAAATTTCGAAAAAAGCGCCATTTTCGAACCATTCTAGAACCCTTCATTCTTGATCAATTTTTATCCACAAGGTCGCATTTTTTTCTTTAACTCCAACTTTAATTAAAAAATTTGTCCTGATATTTTTTTTTAACCAAGTGACTTACCTGATTTGCAGTTAACGGTGTTCTTCCAAATCAGGGTAGGTTCGAACTGTTAGAAGTTGGGAAGGAATTAAGAAATATTTGATACATTTTCGAAAATGTTTCCGAGGTTTCAAACATTTGTAATCTATTTGAAACGTCTTAAATTCCTGAAAATATTTTTAACTGCCACGAATTTTTCTAAAAATTTCCAAATATTATTCAAAGTTAAAGAAATTACCTTACAACCTACTAAATCTTCCCAGCAATTTTAAGAAAATTTGTTTATTCTCTTGAAAACTTTCAAAATTCTTTTAAATTTTACTAAATATTTCTTGAATTTACCCCATTTTTGTTCGTTTTTATTTTGCAATCTTACGAAATTGAAACATTTTGCTTTAAAATCTTCTAAACTATTTTTTAGAAATGTTAAGAAATCGTTTGTTACATTTTTTACAAAAAAGAAGAATTATCTCATGAATTTTATCCATTGTTCGTAATTTCTCTTCAGTTTTGACAAACTCTAAAATAATGTTTAAAAAATTCAAAAAGCTGTAACGAACCGTTACATAGCACACAGGTCCACCGATGTTGCTCCCTTCCACTCACCACGGTGAAAAAGTTAGTTAGAAAAAGAGCAATAATTTTGGATAAAGGCTACCACGGGGTTCGCATCCAGCCCCTTGGCTCTGCTGTCGCGTTGGGGGGGGGGGTGTTAATGCCCCTTAATTTTCACTACGGCGACTTTGAAGTTCTCCACGCTTTTAGAAATTGTAATCAGTTGAAAAAATTCGTCAGTATTCTGTAACGAGTACTTAACAAATGGAAATTTCTTTTACTACAATTTAAGGGCATGTGGTACTTCGTCGTGTGGTCAATCGAGTACAGTTCCACCGACTTTTTTTCCACAAAAATGAAAATGTTTAAAAACTGAATTCGGAGATGCTAAAAAATATCATAACGGATCTTCCCGGACTCTTTTTTGAGGAATAACAAAAAATTTGTATTGTGCTAAATAAAAATGTTATGCATGTGCATTATTTCGAGATTACGTCGTTTTTCAACTCTGTCATTCCGATAATTTAGAAATTATTTATGAAATTTTTTTGGAATTAACCCACAAAAAAAGTGTGGACGGACGTCCGTTCCCATGTTCATTATAATTTCCCTAATTTTGAAGACATTAATCTAAAAAAAAAGCCGGGGGAATCTAACACTGATAAAGTCGATACTAATTCCTAAGCGCCATGCAAATTAATCAAATTTAGAAAATTTAATTTTTTTAAATTAGTCGACAAAAACTGTGCAGGGACGTCCGTTAGCATGTTCGCTATCATTTCCCAAATTGTTAAGACAAAATATTTATTATTCTAGAAAAAAAGCCGGGGAACCTAAGACTCGTAAAATCGATAATTTTCTAAGTGTCACATACCCTTAATGATTATTTCAATCAGTAGAGCTGAAAATGTAAAAAATAATTATCCTAGCTATGGATAGAGATTTTAAGTTGAACTCTAGCTTAAAAGAAGCTTTTCGAGTCACCGACTTCATCTCAAAAGTTAAACGGACAATAAAAATTATTAATGACTGAATTGAAAGCGTTGGAATAATTACGATCTTAATGAGTTTTAATACTGGAAAGCTGGTATAGAAAAAAACGTCTTTTTACTGCACTGTGAAATTTAAGCGTGAGATCCCTTCAAAAAAAGGGTCAAACTCCCATAAGCTATAGGCGCAGACTGAATCTCCTCTTCACTGTACTGCCGTCCAAAATATAAAGTTCTGTAAGTGCACTATGATTTGAACGAAGATATTCAAGAAAAACCATTTGCCCTAAGAACTTTAGCATACGAACACATTTTCATTAATGCAATTACCCCTTTTTGGTCAAATAAGCATGTGCTCTTTCCGATTTTTCAGGGAAAAAATTGATTGTTTAAACAATTTCTATTAAAAAAGGTACTTGCGGATTTTTCTGGAACCAAATCCCAGCTAAGAGGTACGCAAAGTCGCTTGCGGAGGGTTTCGCAGTAAATTTATCGAGCGTTCGGCCCTCGATACAACAAGAGAAATCCGCAAAAGCGCATTTCTTCGCTTGGACGTCTTTGTTCGACTCGACACATTTACATCATAAGACTTTACGTACAGCACATACTGGAACATGCGAAGTTTTGATTTTGTATCAAGCAGTGTGCTCGGCCAACTTTGACAGACAAAAGATTCGCAAAGTATTTTTTGTATGTTCTTCCCTAGTATTTCGTGACGTTTTCGGCTTCTCTTACAAATTTCAGGCACCGCAAAGTACTTTCCATTAATTTTCATTTTGCATTTGGTCAAGTTGCTCAATATGCGGAATTTTAAACATTCATTTTTCATTATAAATAATTGATTATGATTATGATTGATTATGAAGAATCATGAAATATGACTAAGAGTAGAATTTCATGCTTAACGTTTTTGGTCATTTTTTAAGCAATTTTAATTTGTTTAATCAATTTTTTTCTTCCCAAAATCATGAAAATATATTTTTTTATTTTCAAATAATTCTCAATTGTTTCAACAATTATCATTTGCTTGAACAAATTTACTTTCCCTGCAAATCGTTCAAAGTTGTTATCTTTCGGGATAAATGATATGAATTTGATGAATGCTGACATAAGGATAGAATTTCTGGCTTAACATTTTTTGTCATTTTTTAACCAATTTTGTTTTGTTTAAACTATGTTTTCTTCCCAAAATAATGCAATGATTTTTAAAAAATAAAAAATAAATATTTTCAGGATTTTGGGACGAAAAAATTGTTTTAAAAATTACAAAAAACGTGAAGAAGTTCTTCTCTAAGTCATAATTCATGATTTTTTATAATCAAACTCATAAATCACAAAAAATTAAAAGTCGAAGATTTACACTTTATTCAGGGTTAATTATTTTTTTTAATTAGATTTTTAAACAATATGAAATTTAAAGGCTGAGTAACTCCTTGAAAATTCTTAATGTCTCATGAATACTGAAGAGGAGATTCTGTCTATACCTATGGCTTACGGGAGGTTGACCGTTCAACTTTTGAGATGAAATCGGTGAATCGAAAAGCTTCTTTTAAGCTAGAGTTCAGATTAAAATCTCTATCCAGAGCCGAGATAATATTTTTTACATTTTTAGCTCTACTAATTAAAATAATCATGACATTGTAGTAAAACAATTTGCAATGTGTGAAGTACTAGTTACAGAATATTAATGAATTTTTCAAATTTTTACTTACAATTTTTGAATTTGTGGAGGACTTCAAAGTCGACCTAGTTAAATTTGAGGGTGATTTCTCATGTCACATCACTGGCTTCAAAGCCAGTTGTTAGGACTTTTGAATCCGACTTTAGAAGATTTCATTCTTTGAAAAAAGCAACGGACATTCTTTCTAACTTAGGCTAAACTGATTTAATCCTTATTTCAGTATTTGCACATTATGAATGCGGAGCTTGCAAATTAATTCGAAAATATTTTCCACCAATAAGTTAAACAATTAAATAAAACCACAAGTTTTCACCAACATACCAGCAGACGCGCCTACGATCGATTTAGAGTGTAAATTAGATAATAAACCTATTATGCTCAGGAGAAAATAATATGTGCAACTACAAAGAATTTCGGGAGAAATTCACTCTAACAGGGGAGTTGTAAAGCTAGAAAGAATAAGTTAAAATATTTTAGCTTTACCCACACTCTCTTTTAAAATAGAATAGTTTCACAGGATAAGAATAGATATCATTCTTTCCCTTTATTAAGATAAAGGTAGTACACTGAGCTCATTCATCGCGAGACCGACCAGGCGTGTTTCCTAACCTGAGCCTACAGCGATTTTCCTTGTTTTATAAGAACAGTCTAAAGTATCAAAATACAGTAGGTCTCATCGCATCGGGACGGACCGGGTCTCCACTTTGGATTACGAAGATCGCAAAAACAAATCTTAACTAAATCTCCTAGCAATAACGTATCTCAAGATGTTCGGTGCCAAAATGATTGCCTTACCGTTACAGGCCAACGACTTTTCGTACTATGTGCGCGTGCCCATACCTATCACGGTTAACGGAGAAGTTTACAAGTGGGAAGTGGGGACTACTTTCCTCCGAGTATTTCAATGTGACAAATTTCAATCGGCCGGGTCCTACTGTATATTATTATAGAATATTATTATTTATTATATTATTATTCCGTTTTTGACGCTGGCGGTATTTTCAGCGGAAAAATTAAATTCTTTACATTTTTTTCGTAATGACAACCTATTTTGTATACAAAAACTACCATTGTTCATGTATTTTAAAATATTAATGTAATTGGAAATATAAAAAACACAGAAAATATTTTTCGTTCAACTACAGAAAAATTCGGGAAATATGATGAGTTTCAAACGGTTGGAGTCGAGTTGCGGATCGAACAAGAAAACACAACGGGTGGTGCCTTCCCCCTCCATGCTACTTCATCTACGCTTCTCGTCCTTCGAGAGCGGAAGGCGGGAGGAGAACTTTCGCTAATTGTCTTCACGAGTTTCAGTTTTTTCTTCCTTCTGAGCAGTTGTCAAATTGTGTTAGTGTGTCGTTCCATTTGTTTCCCCGCTTCGCGACGAAAAATTGAGTTCGTGGTAAGCGAAAAAGGTAAGGAATTGATAGTTTTTGACGGATTTAATTTTATATTTAAAAACTTAATAAAAGGTGGCAATTATTCTTGGGTGTGTACAAATAAAAATTGAACAGCTTGTCTGAAACTTGACGGTTCGAAAAAAATGGTTGAGAGACAAATCACAACCATGAAGATGAAATGTATAGAAGGGAAATATGTAGCTAATTTAAATATTTATTTCACTTTATTGAGATAATATTTGGTTAAATAATATTTCATTATTATTATGTATGAACTCTGGCTGAGAAATTAATTAGATTACTTTATTTCTATTCTAGTATTTTATAGTTGACAATATATATTTCCCATCAATTTGTAAACACGCCTGTAAACACAAAATTTGTACATTTTGCTGCCAGTGCTAAACCTGGGTAGTGTGAAAGGAAAATTCATGGGAAATGTGAGACGACCGTTCGCCGGCGAACGCTGAGAAGCGGAGAAGATAGTAGCATGGAGGGGGAAAGCACCACCCGCTGTGTTTTCCTGACCGATCCGCAACTCGACCCCAGCTGTTACAAATTTATGATTGAAGCCTGCCGTATTTCCAGCAGCAAAGTAAAAAGAAAATTTTGACCATTTCTTCTACCCTAAATTATTTTATATTTAAAAAAATATAAAAACTTTTAGTTCATACATATGAAATCGGTTGTCCCTACGAACAAAACGGCAAATAATTCAATTTTCATGTAACCATGCAGGCTGGAGACATCCAGGGCCACATGCATTTTACGTTTTAGACAATCATACTAATGAAATAACACTTAGAAACGGTTGCTGCTGGGAGCTGATTTTTATTAAATAAATAATACTGATTATTTTGCGTTTAAACTTAAAATCTAAAAAATCTCGATTAGTGGGACATCTACCTTAATATTTTGTAAGTTATTCTTTTAAAATGAGCTCAAGTATATTTTAAGCGTTATTTGCTTTTTGAGTTGTTAATAATAATTTTAAAGAACATTAACAATTATTTACAATAGTAATATATATTCAAAATTAAAATAATGCGTTTTACTTGGGCTTACATTTTATTGAATGTTGATTCTTTTCATGCTACTGAAGACTAAATGTTGCTTTTATATGACAATCAATATACTTCATTTGGAACATATTAAAGTTTTGTATCTTATCGAGATTTCAAAAATTGCTTAGAAACTTACCAAGGTCTCAACAAAATCTAATTTATTTATAGATAGGAAGCATTTCTAGATAACTTAAAAATACTGTGACTGTGTATGTAATACTTATTTTCTAGATAACTTTTATTACTTTCTGGTTTTAATATATGATATTTTAGAATAAAATGTGTTGATGATT
>NC_046659.1:39345904-39347898 GCF_010883055.1 Belonocnema kinseyi
AATGGTAAGTTCCGACAGTGCCTACAAGTGTGCCTACTGGCCGCTAGATGGCAATACCGGTTTCATATGTATACAACTGGTATATATATATATATATATATACCAGAGCCTACAGATTTTGGGAAATAATTGATCAAACTTCATGCGAATTCTTTTCGCATGAAGTTTGATCAATTATTACACGAGCAGAAGTTCCCTTCCAACCTCTGAATAATGCTTACACGATTCCTACCTTACTGATGTTTTTTGCAACTTACATGCAAAAATTTTGAAATCATATAAAAGGCACTAAGAATCTTTTTTATGGTTCTAAACTTCTGGAAATGCAAAATAAAATTTTTAAATTAATTTTTTTGTGTAGTGCCAGGAATTCAGGACCATAAAAACGTTTCTTAGCGCCTTTTATTTAACTCCTCAATTTTTTAACTCGTTATATCATTTTGTGACGACGTAAGTTCTAGTAAATAAATTTCGTAAATGTGGGAATCGAATAATTATCACATGACCTTAACGAATTATAACAATTTATGTTTCAAGAACTGTCTAAAAATGAGGGGCTCCAAAGAAGTCATCATTTCAAGTGACAGCACTGGAGAGAGTTACAACGCAGCCGTGTGGGACCCATCAACGGCTTCCCTTCTCTCAACATACAGAAATGCATCTGCCATTGGATTTCGCACACTTCAACTTCTCGGTGACAGTTATTTATTAGCAGCAGATGCCACTAAGCCTCGACTCCATATATGGCCTTTGAATAGCCAAAATACAGTTCCCAGTCTTCGACTCTCAACCCCTGGAAAAGTCTCAGCTTTAGCTTCGACTCCTAATGGATCCTACCTTGCAGCAGGCATAAATGAAAAAATTTATGTTTGGCAACTTTGCACAGGTCGATTACTTGTAACACTATCAGAACATTTTCAGACAGTCACTTGCCTGACCTTCAATCGAGATGGATCATCGTTTGCTAGTGGCGGAGAAGATGGCCTCATTTTTGTATGGTCACTTTCTGAAGTGGTAAACGGTAAAAACAATCCTCTCTATTCATTTACTGTTCACTCCAGATCTATAAAAGATCTGTATTTTGGTCATTTTGGCTTGAGGGGAAGATTATGCTCTGCATCTGCTGATTGCACAGCTAAGATATTTGATGCTAATGTTGGCAAAGTTCTCTTGACCATTCCATGCGACGTGCCTCTTATGTCAGTGGCCATGGACATAACTGAGAGGAGATTGTTCATCGGTGGTGCGAATGGCAAAATAATGCAAGTTAATCTTCATGATTCACCTCGAGGAGTTCCATGCTATGGTGGTTCAAGTAAAGAGGGTGAACGTACCTCCCTTTTGGGTCATGAAGGAAGCGTAATCACTCTATCAGTTTCCACAGATTGCAAAACACTATTATCTGGTGGCATAGATGGCTTGGTAAATGTTTGGGATATTTCGGGTCGTGAGATTATCAACACGTTGAAGCATAAACGTCCGATTGTATCGGCTTTTTTTGCAAAATCTTTTGAAAATTTTCGTAAAAGCACTTTGAAACCCAGTTTGGTTGTGAAACCTTTACAACGAACGTCTGATGGAAGTGGAAAGGATGATTTCTTGGAAGTGACACACAACAATCAAAATATTGCCAATATATTAAATTCGGATTCCTATATGGAGAGAAATTCTGGTACCTGCTTCTTAGTTACTGATAATTCTGGCAAATTGGCTGAAGCTTATGCAGAAATCGATAAACTGAAGAATATAAATTCGGCTATGTATCAGTATTCAGTCAAACATTTATTTTCAAGTGTGGATGTAGTGTGAGATAAAGTACCATGTGTAGAGATATTTTCAGTGTGTGTTGAAATAATGATAATGATAAGCGTTTAATATTTGCGTAGCTAATGAATGTAAGAATGGACAATTACAGATATTTTAAAGTTCATCAAGATGACTGACTTTATTTTCATTGTTTACAACACTCGTAATTCGAATAAAGTCGTATGCAA
>NC_046659.1:39347998-39353455 GCF_010883055.1 Belonocnema kinseyi
TTCCAACGGCATCAGCCGGTAACTTTGTACACGAAAATACGAAACCTGGCGGCCACTAGACGAGGCTCTAGAGAGTTCGTATTTTCGTGTACAACGTTACCGTCTGATGCCGTTGGAATTTATTGTTGAAATATATTTTTTACATCTTTTATTATTAAGCTTTGTACTTAAACGTAGTTTTCTTTCATCTCTTGCATTTCTCAAAGTTTGAGACCGATATTTTATGTATAAAAAAAGTTGGAACGTTCAAAAAATATTGAGGTTCAGAAAAAAGATGAAATAATTTTCAGTGAAGTTCCTACCAAAATGCAGTACCTAAACGTACTTGATTGTACTCTAATACATTTCCCAAAGTTTCAGCTCGATATTTTATTCACAAAAAAAGTTCTGAGGTTAAAAAAAACATTCAGTGAACTGAAAAACTGTGGTTGGTAATATAGGTATTTAGCTGTGTCACATGCCCTTAAGTGGGTAGTACGTGTTCAAGGACCTTTTTTTCAATAATTTTTTTTTGCATTAATTTTTATTTGACATTCGCAATTATTTATTGTGTTGTAGGACATACTTTTGACCAACGAAAAAAAAATTTGTTCACTTTTTATTAACGTCCGGCCTAGATATGGGCGATCTGAAGAAGCCATGTGAAAAAAATGGTCGTCATGATTGCTCAAATTCGGAAAATCTTAAAACACAAAAACCCAATTGATTCTTAAAGAGTATAAGTGGCCATCGTATGACCCTCCATCATAAATAAATATTGATAAATAAGCAAATGGTGAATTTGTTAAATTTTTTTAGTTTTATCTGTATGTTTTTGCAACATTAATGTGTCAAATTATTATTAAATATTATTGGAAAATCATGACCGAGGGTCATACGAGAGCCAAGTATTTTTCAAGCATTAAAAAAAAAAAGTTGAATGAAATCGGCCTAGTACATCGGATGGAATCGTGGCGACCACCCCAAAAAAGTGCGTTTCGAGAAAAACGCGTTTAAAGTACGAAAAATTGTGCGTTTCGACCGCTCGAGGCCTTCTGAAGTAATTCGTTTTTTTTTACAGTTCCGATACGCCCTGAGGTAAAAGAAGGCTTCTACCTTATTTCTAAGGGTATATGGTGACTAAAATTTAAAAAAAAATTGATTTTTTGAAAATTTGAACATGTTGATGAAATTTGAAACCTTAAGGGCATGTGTCACAGCCAAATACCTATATTACTGACCTCACTTTATCAGCTCACTGAATATTTTTTTGAACCGAAGAAATTTTTTTGTAAATAAAATATCGAGCTGAAACTTTGGAAAATGTATAAGAGTACAATGAAGTACGTTTAGGTCTATAGCCCTTCTGATAATTGATGCCGCGCCGCATGTATGTAGGTGTAAGAGGTGGTGCGCGAGATCTGCGGCTGTCACTCAGGCGAGAACAAACAAAAGCGGAGCGGGCTATAATGAGTTAACTCCCACCCACCTGTCAGCACCAAAATCGGCGCTATGAAAGAGTTTCACTAAAAGTTTCACAAAAGTTGTGATAAATGTGTATTCCAATTATTAAATCTACAATCTCTTTTGTGTTCAGTTACTCTAGCTTTGAGCCTCCTACCTGTTTCCCCAACATAGACTTTTTCACAACATATAAATTTTATAAGACATAAATTCTAGACAAATTTTCCATCTTATCTATTCTTTTTATTGAATAAAAACGTATTAAGTGTCTTTTTATTATTAAAATAAACATTTATGTTAATTTTGTTTTGTTTAAAGATCTTCTTAAACTTTCGGAAACTCCTTCAACATAAGGCAACGTGACTTTTGAACAAGATTTTTTGCAAGTACCAATCCAGTTAGTCTTCCTGCTAGAACTATTGTAGATTTCATGAATTTTTCTCTAATCATACTTTTTATCAAATGAAGCGCAAAGTGATTCTGAACTAATGTAATTTTGAATTGTTCAAATTTTTCTTTTCTAAATTTAATATTACTTAACTTTTTACATCTATCATTTAATAATTTTATTAAACCAACATTTTCACGAAACAAAAAGTCATCGTTTTTGGTTAAAAATTAATTTTTTTATTTGAAAAGTCGACCGTTATGAACTATAGTCGGAAATTGTCAGTACGTCCAGCGAAAGTATCGATTACAATTTGTGGCATGGCATAGGAAAGTTGTAGCAAAAGTCTCAAATTTACACCACACAGTCTTTAAGGTCTTATTATGAATTTATGACATTAAACTTTAAAAAGCTTCACGAGCTCTCGAGATACGACTAAAAATGAACAAGCTTGTCAGCGTCGCATTTCAGTCACTTTAGCAGCAAGTCCTGGCCATCTATGGTAGTCGTCAGCTGACAGTCGAAGCAGGCACGTTTGACCATTTATTGTCATATCTTGGTAATCGGGAATATTTTTGAAGTTTTATTTTCTTCAAATAAAGGTGACATTTTACAGATTAAGTTCTGTCAATTTCAGTTTTTCTTCCATTAGTACCCTAAGTCACAGCACAAATTGAATTTAAGAAACAAAATCTGAGAAATTTTCGACGATCAGCGCTCTTGCGGTTGACTGCTGTAAATCGCCGGCTGAAACTTGACAAGACTTGAGCACTTTTAATTCTATCTCGAGAACCCGGAAATAATTTTCAAGTTTAATTGGCTAAAGTGTGAAGTAAGACTTCAAAGAATATGCGGCAAGAAGTTGAGATTTTTGTTACAACTTTCCTAGCTCATTCCACAAGTTGATACTTTCAACCAAATAGGAGAATTTTTAAGCAAAATTATGAAATCGCTTTCGATCTCTGTACTAGTGGCCGTGTACACCTATTGATAGGTTGCTACACGTTGTGAGAGAGCCACTAAGAGCCAGAGATTTGATGATGTATCAGGGCTATCAGGAAAAGTGTATCTGAGTTTCGAAGGCTCACTACAAAATATATCTTTCACGAGGTGGCGTGGCGTCATATGCAATACAGTACATTACATGAATTTATTATTGTGCTTTATTTGAAATTCAGTTTGTAATTTTTATATTGCTTATATTCTGAAAGATTAATCCCAAGTCAAAAGATTTCTAAATTATCTCTCTTGTTTAAATTAAAGATTAGTAGTGAACATACATTTAAAAATTCGGAGACTAAGCCCATTTTAAACCAAAATTAATTTAGAAATTCATATAAGAAATATTGAACCTGTAGATTAAAGCTTTTAAAGAAAACTTGAAAAGATTCTCTCATGATTATAACAAAAGAAAGGACGAATTCGTTAGCCAGCTATTTTGGATGAAAATTCAAAAGTTAAAGGATTTTAAAAATTTTTGAGTTTTTTTTTTGTTTAATTAAATAATTCTATATACGGCTATCCATAGTACTGGGAGAGTCTAACAATTTGCCCCTATTACTTTTTTCAAAAAAAAAAAAAAAAATGGTCAGAGTTAACTCATTTGCAGAATTAAACAAATGAAAATGAACATTTCAAGCCAAACAACGGACGCACCGTGAGTTAGCAAACACGATTCAGTGGCCAAAAGTCAAGATTTCGTCTGATTCTCAAGAAAATTGGTATATGAAAGTTTTCGAGGTCGCTGATTTCGAGTTTGGTGTCAAAAATCGAAATTTAAAAATGGCGGATCCAATATTGCGGCCAACATTACGGAATTATTATATACTCGCGTGAATTTCGGTACTAGTGGGTTTTTAAGGTCGAAAAAAGTAGCGTACCTATACTCAAGTGCTTATCCTAAGGAAGACATTCATATATTTCAGAATCAATGTGTTGTGTTATGTCGTGTTACGAGAAATCAGAACCAGGTGCTTTGCTGAAAAATCTTGTTTTTCATTCTATGATAATGTGATTGTTTATGATTACAATTGAGAATTCCGAATTCAATTGATTTTTTAAAAATGCCACACCTTGGTGAATTAAATAAATGGAGGTAGGAGATTCGGAATCGATTTCTTAAGATTAAGAAACGGAGTTCAAGAACATCAGTAGCACTACGAATTTTAATAAGATTTTCTACTTTGTGCCTGTATCATCGGCACAAAAAATTGATCAATCAACGGATAATTGTTGTCAATAATACTTTAATTCTTCCTGAATTCAGTAGTCTATTCCATTTTTTCGAATTCTAGAATCGAGTTTTGGTCACGAAATTGATTCTCCTGCTCCACTGTGGGACGATATGAAAAAAGTGGTATAAAACAGGGTACAATAAAATATTTAAAAGCAAACCTGTTTTCAAAATAGATCTTAAAATTTGCACTTAACCTTTATTTTGTATCGAGAGACGCATTTAAAATGTATTCGTTAAAGCCGAAGGAGCTTTAATGAAAGAGAATTCACAATCGCTAAATTTCAGTTGTCGACCACTAATAGTACGGAACGTTCCGCGGGAACGTTCTCAGAACGTGAGAGAGAGCCGTAAGAGATAGGTAAAAATGGATGTCATTTTTAAGTTTTGAGTACTGCATATACTACACTATACTGTAAAAAAGTTATATTGAAAATCACATTCGACCGTAGTTTAACCTATCGAACTATTAAAAAACTTGACTGCATAAATTATTAAATTAACGAAACCTCACGAACGCGCTCAAATATGTGAGCCGCGCAGGCAGCGCGCAATGAGAATGTGACAGCGCCACGGACAAATTTTTTTCATTTAAATTTATTTCATCGTTTTCATGAAAAAATGTTTTAGTTCTTTTAGCCTCACAAATCTCATTAAATTTTTTTTTAGATATAATCTTTTGAGAAATTTAATGTAATATTAATAGGGACGGCGATTTGGTAGGCTCAGCTTAGAGGGAAGCATTGTAGATTGAAATATATCTTGTGCGCAGGCAAAAGGTAGAGTATGCATAGTTTCCTTAGTTTTTTTGTTATTTGGAAAGCGATTTGCTCCTTTATTTTTGCACCAACAATTCCACCTGCACACCTAAAAGTTTAAAAATAGTGCTTTAAGCTATCACATCTACGCTGCGTTATGAAGGCTGATATAATTCAAGTAGCAGGTGTTATCACCGTTGGAACCGACGTTTTGTGTATGTCCACGCGCACTAACGACCGCAAGTGTCAGTCGCCATCCCCAAAGCAACTAATTTTAAAAATTTCAAATAGATCGTAGCTTACCCTTCTATTAGGCGAGTGACCGATCCACAAAAAGTCGCCTAGAAACCGAAAAAAGTAATTAAATCCATATAACAGTGCAATCCTTTTTTCAAATTAACCCATTAACGACCAAAGCTATGAATTTTATAACATGAGGTTGACCGCAAAATTTAGGGGTATAATAAAACAATGAATTGGCTTCAAAATTAAATATGGCGGTTTTTGTATACAAAAATAGTGAAAAATGTTTGTTTTCTTATTTTTATAATTTTTTTCAGACCTAAAACGCTTTGATATCTTAAAATTTCTTCAACTATTGGTGCACAAAATTCTTAAACTTTAACAAAAAATTT
>NC_046659.1:39353555-39357532 GCF_010883055.1 Belonocnema kinseyi
TTATTTACAAAAAAAGTTCTGAGGTTCAAAAAAACATTCAGTGAACTGAAAAACTGTGGTCGGTAATATAGGTATTTAGCTGTGTCACATGCCCTTAAGTCAGGTATTGCTTTTATTTCCAATTTGTGTATATATGTATAATTTTTTATTATTTATCATATATTATTATTGTATTCATTCAGGTTACTTTGAAAAAGACACGCAGTATTGCCGAAAGATCAATTAAACGAACTTTGAAGTAGTTTCGTTCCTTTATTTTTTACATGAAAACCGTAAGACCAAAATAATCATTCTTTCGCACACAAATTGTGTTAGATTTTAAGACTTTTCACAAGAGACTTGTTTGAAAAGGTTACGTACAGTGGCGTAAACATATTGGTGTCCCATGGAACACGCCCCCCCCCCCCTACCCCAAGCTCCAAATTACAAAAAATTCATAAGAGCCCTCTGTTGTGAGTTCGCACCAGAAAAATGTGCATGTTACTGAAATTTAGACAGGGACAGCTTCAGCGGCTTTTCCCCGCTAAATTAAATATATATGGCACCTATAAGTAATATAAACTATATGTTTATTATGTGTTCAATATGCTAAATATTTAATATTGAAATGGCCAAAATACCAATTCGCATTAGCGCTGTTTATGGGTGTTGGGATGAAGTATGCCGTTTGAAAGTTAAGAATGTTTTGATGACAGTTTTACATCGAAAATATACTGTTTATAGGTTATGAATTTCTATAAATATACGTCATAAATATTAGAATGTACTAGGATCGCGTGTACGTGCAGTGCATAAGTAAACACGTTTTGTGTGAAATTTAATCAATTTATTTACGGAAGAAGCCCTCAAGCATCCACGAAACTTCTTTCCGCTGTAATAAGTACAAAAATATGTTTGTTGCATGTCAGAATGTTATTTTTTTACTTATTTTGCAAATTATAACGATTATATTGTCAACAGTTCGGGACTAAAATAATAATTTGTCTATAATCAGTTTCTGGAAAAAATGTGCCATTATAACCACCTTGCATATTTTTATGTGAAATACTAGAAATAGTATATATAACTGAGACTTTTATAAGAAGACTCACATTAATATATTATTTTAAATATTACATCCGTCAAATACTTACATTTAATACCTCAAAGCATTATCTATTCATATATGTAAGTCTCCTATATTGTTGCTAACTGCCCATGATCCAACAAAGCATGGTCCGGCCACGCGCCAGTAAAAAAAAATCAAACTATCAGACGGTTCAGCCCAGCCCAGCCACCTGCCTCGGCCGTATATGTGTATAGTAGTAGTTTTCTTACGATCTGGAGGGGAAATGTTGGTCAAACTAATCCAACAGATGGCGCCACAAAAAGTAGGTCTGACTTTTTCATTGAATTGCATTAAGAAAAAGAAAAAATAATTAAAAACTTGATGCTGTTTGCAAATAAACAAAAAACATATAAATGAAAAAATAAGAATAACTATTACTCATTATTTAAAAATAGAAAATGTCATAAAAATATGTGGTGTAATATGAATAAAATTTAATTTTTAAATACATTTTGAAAGCAGTTCGAACTTCATACTTCTATGATTTATTTTACTGCATGTAAGACTACAACTTCAGTTGCAAAGTGAAGAATCTTTGTACCTTTAAAATCTTAACAATTTCGAGATTTTAGGGAAATATTTTTAAAAAGTAATGGTAATTTTAATTTAAATGTTTGGAGGGAATTATTTGGTAAAAATTCAATGACAAGTCTGATAAATGAGAAAGTGGATTTTATATTATTTAATATAATGTATATATTTATTTAAATTGAACCGAACATCATATATACAAATAGTCTTATTATCGGTGAAAAATTTTTTGTTTTTGCTAAAAATGCTTTACATTATTATACGAATGACATTTAATAACAAAAATAATTTAAGAGTTTATAATAAACACTGTGATAAACAATTATTTTGGCAAAATATTAGAATTTGAGATTTTTGAAATTATAATTTCCTTCAATGGCCAGAACGACTTCAGGTATTCCTTAATATAATAAATATTTAATCATATTAGATAAAATATAACAATTTAAATTTTTCTAAACAAATTAGATAAACAGATTGGAAATTTTGGCCCTTTGGCATGGAAATTTTTTGTTTGCAATGGAAATGTTTTAAATTATTGGACGAATGACTGCTATTCACCAACACATTAGAAAAGTTAACAATACCCACTGTTATTAACAATTCTTGTGACAAATTATTTAAACTTAAGGTTTTATCAAATTTAAATTTTCTTTGATGGCCAAGTCGGTGGGTTATTGTCAAAAGATTTTGTATTGATTGAATCTTAGCATGCAGTGTTATGATTCATTTTCAATCTATTAAGATTCAAAACCCGACTTTTTCCAAGTGAAACTGCCAACATTTAGAAATTGTTTATGTAAATTGTTTTTAAACATGTAAGTTGTTTTATTCTACTAAATGTTATCGAAGATACATTTTTTTAGGAATATCCGGAGCCATTGTAGCAACTAAAGAAAATAAAAATTTTGATAAAACCTTTCTTTGAATATTTTTTCACAAGAATTATTTATAACAATGGTTATTGTTAACTTCTCAAATATTTTTGTGACTAGCAGTCATTCGTCCAACAGTTTAAAATATTTTTAGTGCAGAAAAAAATTTCTATGAAAAAGGACCAAAATTTTGATCTTCTTTTCTAATTTGTTTGCAAAAATTTAAATTGCTATATTTGATCAAATATTATTAAATATTTATTATTTTAAGGATTACCTGAAGTCGTTCTGGCCATTGAAGGAAATTATAATTTGAAAAATCTCCAATTCTAATATTTTGACACAATAATTGTTTATCACAGTGGTTATTATAAACATTTAAAGTATTTTTGTTATTAAATGTCATTCCTACATTAATGTAAAGCATTTTTAGCCAAACATTTTTTTTACCGATAATAAGATTATTGGTCAATTTGTTCATAAAATTGGTTTATAACAAATAAATCGATTAATAAGCACATTATTGGTATTCCATGAGTTTCTAAATATTTATTTAAGACAATATAAAGTTTTCCTGATCAGTTATTAAAGCGTAAAAAATTTTTATATAAAAAAATTTAGTTTTTCCATGCTTTGAGTGGAAAAATTATTAATAAAAAAAATAGAGGAGACAAAAGTTCGTAAAGTCAAGATCTATAGAATTTAATAATCTTTAATTTAAAACAAAAAATTCAATATCGCAAAACATTGAAGGCTCTGAACATTTCTGACTGACAAAAGTGCATTCCTTCCAATTGTGCGTGTTGAGTACAGTACGTTTGTTTATAGTGCTTAATAGCTTATAGTCTCTTTATTTTAGAAATGACGTTTGCAATAATATAATTAACAATTTAATTCAAAATCTCCTTTAAATTTAAATTTTTAAATAAAATTATTAGGGGTTGTATGCAGCGAGCAAAAAGCTTTTAAGATTAAGCAATAAATAAATTATTGAACTGCATAAATGTATATATGACGTTCAATTCAATTTATTTAAATATATACATTATATTGAATAATATTATGTCCACTTTCTCATTTATCAACCTTGTCAATTACTTTTTACCAAATTATTCCCTCTAAACATTTTAATTCAAATTAATATTACTGTTGAAAATATTTCCTTCAAAACTTGAAATTGTTAAGATTTTAAAGGTACAAAGATTCTTTACTTTGCAACTCAAGTTGTAGTCTTACATACGAGGGTAGTTCAATAAGTCCTTAGAATGAAGTATAAAAACAATTTTTTTTGGGTAAATTTTTTTTTATTTTTCAACATAATCTCCTTGGAGCTCTATACACTTGGTCAATCGCTTATCAAGTTTTTTAATCCTTCAGAAAAGTGCGTTTTCGGAAGTTCCTCAAAATAAGCACTCACAGAGGCAATGACGTCTTCGTTGTCTGGAAATCTCTGTCCACCGAGC
>NC_046659.1:39357632-39360672 GCF_010883055.1 Belonocnema kinseyi
AATGAAAATGTTTGATTACCGCTCTGAACTCGTTTTTTTTTTCCATTTTTCTTAACGAACAATTTTTTTTTCAATTGGTTATAAAAACACGTAAACTCAGAAAATGTTGACTGTGGCTGCACCATATATCTAGTCGGGAGTGGTACTGACTGAAAACAGATGATTTGGAGCGATTCGCGCGCTATCTGTTGGTCATTCTAAGGACTTATTGAACTACCCTCGTATTTTAATTATAATTATATTTATATTGGATATAAGTGATATATTTTTTATCAATTCTTTTGATCATGTATATGTTTTAAATAATTTTTTCATTAGCTACGTTAATAATTTTAACAATAAATATATTTTTTTAACTAGAACAAATAATAAAATCAATAATATCAGCAAATAAACAAAAAAAAATAGATGATCAGAAGAATTAATAAAAAATATATGACGTATATTGTATATTGAGGAAATAATTTAGTATAAAAGTTAATGGAAAGACTAATAAATGAGAAAGTAGATTTAATATTATTTAACATAATGTATATATTTATTTAAATTGAACCGAATATCATATATACATTTATACAGTGCAATCATTTATTTGTTGCTAAATCTTGAAAGCTTTTTTCTCGCTGCATTCAACCCCTAATAATTTTATTAAAAAATTTTCATTTAAAAGTGATTTTGAATTAATTAGCTAATTATATTACTGCAAATCTCATTTCTAAAATGAACAGACTATAAACTATTAAACTTTATAAACAAACGTACCGTACTCATGACGGAGTGTAGGAGGAAATTCACTTTTTTCGTTCAGCCTGACACTCCGAACTTTTGTCTTCTCTATTTTTTTATTAATATCATTTCTACTCAAAGCATGGAAAAACTGAAATTTTGTACATAACAATTTTTATCCTTTGATAAGTGATAAGGAAAACTTTATATTGTCTAAAATTAATGTTTAGGGACTCATAAAATACAAATAATTTGTGTATCATTCCATTTATTTGTTGGAAACAAATTTGATAAACAAATTAACAAATAGTCTTATTATCGGTAAAATTTGTTGGTGTTAAAAGTGCTTTACATTAATGTAGGAATTACATTTAATAACAAATATAATTTAAAAGTTTATAATAACTATTGTTATAAACAATTCTCGTGGCAAAATATTATAATTTGAGATTTTTAAAATTATTATTTCCTTCAAGCGCCAGGAAGAATTCAGGTATTCCCTAAAACAATAAATATTTAATAATATTTGATAAAATATAACCGTTCTAACCTTATAGTCGTTCTGACCATTGAAGGAAATTATAATTTGAAGAATCTCAAATTCTAATATTTTGACACAAAAATTGTTTATCACAGTGTTTATTATAAACTTTTAAATTATTTTTGTTATTAAATGTCATTCCTATATTAATGGGAAGCACTTTTAGCAAAAAAATTTTTTCACTGATAATAAGACTTTGTTCATAGTTTGACTGAAAAAATTATTAATAAAAAAATAGAGGAGACAAAATTTGGGAGAGTCAAGATCTATAGAATTTAATAATCTTTAATTTAAAACAGAAAAATTCAAAATCGCAAGAAAATTCAAGGCTCTGGACATTTTTGATTGAAAAAAGTGCATTTCCTCCAACTGTGCGTCATGAGTACAGTACGTTTGTTTATAATTTTTAATAGCCTATAGTTTGTTTATTTTAGAAATGAGGTTTGCAATAATATAACAGGAATGAATGCAGCGAGAAAAAAGCTTTCAAGATTAAGAAACAAATAAATTATTGAGCTGAATAAATGTATATATGATGCTTGGGTCAATTTAAATAAATACATACATTATATCATTCGTGGCATTGACTTTTTTCCAAATGATTCCCTCAAACATTTTAAATACAATTACCACTACTTTTTAAAAATATTTCCTTCAAAACTTGAGATTTTAAAGATTTTAAAGTAACAAAGATTCTTTACTTTGTAATTTAAGTTGTAGTCTTAAATATTCTAATTATTATTATATTTATATTGGATATAAGTAATATATTTTTCTTTAATTCTTCTGATCATGCATATTTTTCAAATATTTTTGTCATTGAAGTCTTAAATATTATTAATTTTTTCATTAGCTACATTAATAATTTCAACAATAAATAATTTGGTTTAATTTTAACAAATAATAAAATCAATATGAGCAAAATAAATCACAAAAATATAAAGTTCGAACTGCTTTCAAAATGTATCTCAAAATTAAGTTTTATTCATGTTAAACTACATATTTTCATGACTTTTCTTTTTTTTTTCATTTGCAAACAGCATCAAGTTTTTAATTATTTTTGCTTTTTCTTAATGCAATTCAATGAAAAAGACAGACCTACTTTTTGTTGTGCCATCTGTTGGCTTAGTTTTACTGACATTTCCCCTCCGGATCGTAAGAAAACTACTACTAAATACACATACACGGCCGAGGCAGGGGGCTGGTTCGACCCAACGATTTTCCATCTTGGATTCAAGACATGATCCAACAAACCATGGTCCCGCCAATTCGATGCTCAAATACGTTCGACTGGGGTGACTCGACGCCCCCCACAATACTCACTGCATTGGCGCGAATGGAAGGGGAAGCCACCTGCCGTTCTCGATCCAAGATGTCAGAAAGATCGGGTGCCCTAGGGTGCCGAATCTGATTGACTTTTTTTTACTTGCACCCGGCAGGACCATGCTTTGTTGGATCATGGATTCAAGATGATTTCAAGGATGGAATTTGCATGGCGGGTCATGGTGAGGTTACTTTATGTGGTGGGGGTGGTCGGGCGACAACAGTGCTAGCTGCCTATAACCACTGAGTAATACAGGGGCGGTCAACGCAATGGAAATGAAACGGTGATGGATACCGAGAGCTACCGCCGCGTACAATTGGTATGTAAACTAGATCGTATGTGCATGGGTTAGTGCACGTATATGTATATGTACTTCTTTTGATGTATATCCCCAATTTTATTATAATCTAAGGGAAATGAAAGTTAGTGCAAAATTTGAAGAATATGAG
>NC_046659.1:39360772-39364946 GCF_010883055.1 Belonocnema kinseyi
TCACCCGCTGACGACGGCAGCGCGCGTACAACTGGTCTGCGAACTAAATATAATCATAATAGTACGCGACCGTTTCATTCCCATTGCGTTGACCGCCCCTGGAGTAATAATAAGGAGACCGATCACCGTACATACGCTCTGACTGCGGTTACCGTACATTTATTATGAGACTTCCCAAAGCTCACAAGGAATGGGACTTGCGCACTGTGATTTGCTATCTCATTTTCTCCCACGAGAAGTGTGCGAGTGAGTGCCAGTGCTTGATAACCACAACCAGCCCTATCCGACTTCCAAGCTTTTGCATGAAAATTATCCGTGATTATAATCTTCAAAGTGGCAGTACCGAAAATGTCCGACAGATGGCGTCACTTCTACCTCTACACAGTTTAACATTAATTGTCATGGAATAATAATGTAAATAACTAAAATTATGTTTATTAATTATAAAATTAATTTTAAATCTATTACAATAGATTCATAGACTTTCAATAATAATTTTTTAGAAAAAATCTGAGAAAACAGTGATAGCGATAGAGAGAACAGCTTAAAATACATATAGTTTTCCACACATTGTGTAAGTATTATAAAAATTGAATTATTAACAATTAATAATAATGTAATTACCCAAGAGAAAATATTGGAAATATAGTTTCAAAATTAATTGACATAAGTAAAAAATAATGGATGGTTAGTAATATTAAGCAATATGTTGTACTTAGACAAATAAATGTCATTGTTTTTAAAAAGGGTTTTTAAATTTCTAGGTGGAAAAATTAATTTATTGGCAAACATTTTATTTTTGTTCATAAATAACATCGATAAACTTACTTTATTATTTGCAACAATATTATAACTAATCAATCACAATGAGAAAAAAAATTTTTTTTGTTATATTCTGTGCCGTAGAAAATATATTGAATTATTATCGATTAATTTCTAAATTAGCGGCATTTTTTTTAAATAGTAAAATCATATTCGAAAATCACATTGACCAATTAGATCACATTTTAATAATCATTTTTCGTAATAAATATTAGATTATGTCTAGTTTTAGTCTTCTAGTACAATCAATATAAAATAATCAATTCAAATTCAATTAATGTGAATCAATCTCTTGACATTTCTTTGAGGTTGGAATAGAATATCATTCCATTTTCTCGTAAGAAAAAATATAATTAAAATAATTTTTTACTTCCGTATTATGATAAATTTCTTCTCTTTAATATAGACTGTGAATATTTATTTCACACTGTAAATTTAATTCAAGCTTTTTAAATTTAAAAAGGTAAACAATGTACATACCGATACCATGACATTGCCAGCAGGATCCTTCCTTTCACGTTTCCAAACTATATACTCATGTAAAAAATGTACTTCATATACCAGCATTCCCGGTTTTAAAATGTACTCTTTCCTCTGAATCGCCTTTTCCCATGCTAAAAAATTTTTTTGCTTCAGATGGAACCGTAAAACGGTGACACTTTTCTTTATTAGGGACATCGTATCCGGAATCACAATTCGGTACGATGCACCTGTGCCCATACATTTTCAGTTCGCGAAACCTTCCTCTATTAGAAATTCTCCTATTCTCTAATAAGAGATAGTGTTAAACTGTGTAGAGGCAGAAGTGGCGCTATCTGTCAGACTTTTTTGGTACTACCACTTGGAAGTTTATATTTACGGGTATTTTTTCAAGTAGTTGGATAGGGCTGACCATAACAACGGCAGAAATTGAGGTTATATAATTTTTTTTCAAAGTCAAATAAGTTTCGCCGTTGGAATTTTGAATAATAAAAATCTAGCGAGAAAAAATGGCGTTTTATGTTCCAAAGTGTCAAACATCCTATTGGAACAAAAGTACAAAAGGAATAACTATGTTTTCACCTACTTAATTGACAATATTTACAGGAACATAACCTTAGTTCTTAGTTGTCATTCAACACGGCACTCACTCGCACATTTCTTGCGGCAGAAAAGGAGATGGCAAATCACAGTGCGCATGTCCCCCTCCTTGTGAGCATTGGGTATAAACCATGGACATAGGAAACAAGGGACTAGGCATGCCATTGCGGGGGTGATGCAATGAGGGGAGAGGTCCGCCACCTTTTGATGTCCTGCGACAAACATGGCAGCGCCCGCATGTGTATATTTTCATGCACAGTTTGTCGGCAAAAATGGTCGTGCGCATAATCAAATGGCACATCGTAAGATGGCGGCTCTCCCGCTCATGGAATTATCCCCCCTCCCGTGGATTCAAGCCCGCTCGCACAAGTTAGGATGGCATGCCCAAAGATGTTATAAACGTAGATGCGGTGCGGGATTAGTTGCCCGCCATAAATGTAGACGGCGCGTCCGGCGAAAAAAGTCACTTCCCCTCTACCCAGCGCTCCCCGTAAATAGCACCAACCCATATAGTTTGCCAAGAGTCACTTGGAGCGCTGTAAGCAGCTCTCGGTACACCGATGGTAAACTTAGCTTGGAAAAAAACCATTGAAATTAAAATTAAATTGCCAATTAATGCGTTTTTACATTTCATAACAAACGTAAAATATCCACGCTTTGTAAAACATGGTTATTTCAATAGATACCAGAGAGAAAATTAAATGTATAATTTATATTTCTGTTTCATATATTTTGTAATATTTATAAAGTTATTTAATTATTTCCAAATATATCTTTGTTATTTCTCATCTTTTTATATTCTTTTATTTTTATATTTGTATAGTTTGCAATTTCTACAGATATTTTAGTCTATTCGACTAATGAATTTACCGCATGTATTTTAAACTTCTTAATTATTACGTTCCGACAAAGGTTCCGATCACTGACAATGAGTTGACTGGCAGAGTAATAATAAGTTAATAAATCTATAACTGGTGTTATATATATATATATTAAAATGAAAAAACATGGGTGAATTTATTTTCCTTAGAGAACAATTTTGTGAACATGCCCGTTGAAATTTCTTAAATGTGACTTTTTTGGGCCCCAAATTAATTAAAATTTTTAACCCAGTACTTTGAAATAAAAGTCTAAACAATGGAATAATTTGGAAATCTATATCTTGAAAATTCATGAATTTTTAATTATAACTTCAAGATTTAAATCTAAATTAAAAAATTTATAAATAAAGTTGCAAAAGTTGTATGTTTTAAAATTGAAAATTTATTAATTTTCATGATATGCGTGTCAAATTTCATGAATTAGGAAGATTTATAATTGAGAATTCTTGAATTGTAATCTTCAAAATCATGACAATTTACATGAATTTTTATTTTGTTATTTAATTAATTTTAATTAAAAATTTTGTTACATTTAAAGTAATTAATTTAAATTTATTAATTAATTTTATTGTTATTTATTTTTTATTAATTTTATTTATACATCTTTTAAAATTCAGCGGTTTCTGATTGTAAATATTCTAAATTAAAGAGTTTTAAATTGCAGATCGTTAAAATTCAAGAATTTTCCATTGCAAGTCTTGAAAATTGAACTATTTAAAAAATTTTTCATATTATACCTTTAAAATATAAATGTTGAAAATTAAATAATTTGAAATTCCAAATATTTAACATTTCAAATCACGGCAGTAATCAGAGTACAGATATTTTTTACATTCTCATCAGAAAAGGTATTACATTTATGTAAAATTTTACGTTTGGACACGAAAAACAGGTTTTTACGAGTGTTTCAGCCTGTCTGTATGCATGTTTGTTTGCGAGTATAACTTTTAAAAAAATCATCTATTATATTGACCTTTGGTATACTTTTTAAGTGTCAGAAACTAAAGATCAAGTTCATTGGCTATTTTGGGTGAAAATTCAAAAAGTTAAAGAAATTTCAAAATTTCTGAGACAATTTTTTTCAAGATATAAAAATACCATGTACGTGTATTTCGAAAATCTGAACATTTTTGTCGAGACATTCGATAAGCACACATAAGAAGAATACATACATAAAGAATACATAATAAGGAGTAAATGAAACCAAATTCACGAATCGGATAAAGTTTCGATGAAGCCAGACATAGTCAAGGATGTTCAGAAATCATTAATTAAAATACACCTATAAGGCACCAAGGTTCAAAATGTCATTCTTTGACTATCGCAAATTTTTTTACAATTATAAAATGTCATATAAATAAAAAGTTAAACTTCACGTACCAAAAAAATAA
>NC_046659.1:39365046-39366542 GCF_010883055.1 Belonocnema kinseyi
ACTATTCAATTTTAAAGGCTATAAATTACTAATGTGAAAAATAAGTAAAATATTCTTATAAATTTTTATTTGAAACAGGTTGGAGCTAGAATGGGAATTGACAGGGATTTTGTGAGGCTGGGAAAAATAGACAAATGGCAGTGAATTAATTTTTTGACCAGGAAGTTTATGAATTTTTAGAAAAGAAATTGGTCCAAGTTTGGTTTGAATAGTTTTTTTTTAATTCCTTAAATTGCTTTTTTCCTATTATATCATTCAGTTTACAGTACGTAATTCGAAAATCTTTCAATTTCGAATTTTAGAATGCAGTTTTGAAGACCTGGAAAATTAAAAATTAGAAGCTTTTCAAATTTATAATTTTAGATAGAAATCGTTTTTAGTTTATCACCTGCAAATATAAAGTATGATTCTTTTTTAATTGAAGTGGACACCAATGATTCACAAGTGAATCATAATTGATTTCACAACACTATTCGGAATTTGTTTTGAAGAATATTCCAATTTTAACGTTAAAAATTAAACTGATTCAATTGGAAAGTCTTAGAACTTAAACAAATGGAAACTCGCGATTAAAACTTTATAACCCATTTTCAATTAAAAATAAATTCAAAATAAATAAGCTGTATCAATTATAATAATTTAAAGTTTATGTTAAAATATACTTTATGGAACATGATATTTTTTACGAATGTGCCAGTGAAATTCTGTTCGTATAATATTGTTTGCCAATGCGAAACGTAATTTGGCTTGGAACTGTCGTCTTAACATTTAAAACCCGAAAGAACAATTTCCCTATCACTTGGAATTATATTTTTATAAAAACGTTATTCTGGACAGTTTACAATATTATCGAATTTGAAAATTCCCAAATAATAAATTCCAGGCCGAATGCTGTCTAATGATCAAATATACAAACTAGAAAATTCCCGAATTGCAGAAATTGAGAAAACAGTTTTGTGATCAATATTATTTATTTATTAAAAATAAAATAATCAAATATTTTTATTATAGAAATTTTGTTTGATGTTTAATTTTGTCAAATTATTGTTTTAATATAAAATAACAATAATTGTATAAATATGTAATACAAACATAAATTTAAAACACGTGAGCTTTAAATGAAACAAAATTTGCAGGATTCAATGCAGGCTGATTTAACGCGACTTTTATTTTTATTTTTTTTTTAAATAATTTCATTATTGCGAGCGTTTTCTGTAATATACAAAAATACATTGCATATTTTCAAATAACTTTTTATCAAACAATACATTCGCTCAATTGTTGTTATTTTATATTCCAACAATAATTTTTAGAAACTTTAAACATTAAAAAAGTTTTTTCTTTATTAAAAATATTTTATTATTCTATTGTCGAGAATTTTCCAATTCGGGACGTTTATATTTCGACAATGTTATAATTTCGGAATTTTTACAGTGGTGTGGGAATTTTATATTTCGGAAAAAGCGACTGAAAAATCCCGAAAAATAAAAATCCCG
>NC_046659.1:39366642-39381581 GCF_010883055.1 Belonocnema kinseyi
CCATTGCATAATTCAATCTAAATGCAGCTGCAAACATTTAATTTGAAATGCGTTGAATTCAAGGTATATTTTAAAAAGAAAACTGAAAGCAAAGGATCGACTGCCAAAAGAATCGAAAGTGACTCGCTGGATTGCAAATGAACATGGAAAATGGTGTATTTTCGCATTTTTAAATTTTAAATTAAAACTTTTTCGCGTTGTAACAATTTCGAATCCCAGAATGTTATTTTTAACCTAACCTATAACTTATAACGAAAATTCTGAAAATTCAAACAATAAAGCTATATTCTGAAAATGAAGCAATTTTAACGTTAAAATTCAAGTTCTTAAACTGAAGGCCTAAAAATTTTCAAATTTTAAATTAGTGTTGTGTAAATTGTATTAGTATCTTAAAAGAGTATACATAGTTCTTAAATTAGTTTTTAAATTTTCTGAAATTTACCTTTTTTACATACCTAGATGTCAAAAAAGCCTACCAGTGATTGAAATGGATTAGAAAAAAATCGCCAAGATCCAAGAATAAAAATTGAATGTACAGCGAATTTTTAAATTTTTAAGTGTGATTATCTATAAATTTGTGATATCAAAAATTTCCATACAATTTTTCTTTATCAATACTGTAGGAAAAAATTAACAAGATCGAGCGCCGAGATTATAATTAGAGCAAATTTTCTGTAATTCTATGAGGACGGCTGAAATATCCCGAAAAAATCAAATTCCCGACTCGGTAAAACTCTCTGTCCCGAAAAATACATATACATTGTATTCATATACAAAAACACGTGTTTTTTAATTAACATTTCGATTTTTCGGAAGAACTTTTGTGATTTAAAAAATACTATATACATTTTCAACCAAAATATCTTATCCAGAAATATATTTTGTTAATTATTGTTATTTTAAATTTAAACAATAATGTTTAAACAGTTCAAACATTTAGAAAGTTGTTTCTTTGGTATAAATATTTTATTATTTCAATTTAAAAAAATAATTTGTCAAAGAACAATGTTTTCCACACTTGTTTATCTCGAAATGTCTTTTTATAATACTTTTTTAAAAATTAAAAATATGATTTTTCGAGAACATTTTTTTTTTAATTAAAATAAAGACAGTACCGAAAACCTGGATCAAGCTTCAGATCTGAAAAAATTCAGCGATACATACATGTCAAACTTTTCTAACCTCAAACAATCTTTCTACTGCTTTACCGTCATATTTTACGAAGAATGAGAAAACAAGAATTCGACTTCGTAGTACGATGAGGGCAGCACCTCGATAGGGCAGAAAATGTGATGTCCTATATATATAATTCCCCACTCCGACGCCCCGTACCGCAACTACGTTTATAATATCTTTGGACTAGGCCTGTCATTGCGTGGATGATGCAACGAGGGGGTGGTCCGCCATCTTTTGGTGTCCCGCGACAAACATGGCAGCGCCCACATGTTTATATTTTCTTGCATAGTTTGTCAGCAAAATACCCAACATTAATTACTTAAATGTTATTTTAAAAAATTACTGCAGTTAAATAATAAAAAAACAAAATGGTGATTTGCGCAGTGCCTAATTGTTTCGAAAGAAGGGGAAAAAAGGGGAAAGACATGGAGAGAGAACCGCCATGGAAAGGTAACCTTTCACAGATAAGTGTATTTAAAAATAATTCATTCTTTTAAGTACATAAGGTACACTTTTTTATTTCACAGTAATAAAAAATCAAATTTAGTTTAAATGTGACAGTTAATGGAAGTATGTTATGCTTTATCAGCAGTGAAAAGATACAATTATTGCGAACCTAACCTTACCTACTTTAATCACTATTTTCTTTTTATTTATAATTATATATCAGAGTATTAAACGCATACGTGTTGATTTATTCAATTTATTAATTGCATGCTTTTTTAGGATACCCGAACGAAAGAAAGAACTCTGGGCGGAAAGTTCAGGGCTGAACGTGAAATGTATGAACAAGTACTCTAGAATATGTTCATGACATTTTTATCCAGAAATGTTTGATAGGACAGGCAGTACTGTAAGGCTTAGAGAAAATGCTGTGCCTCAAGTATGAATATAGTTTAGATATTTTAAAATATTCATTTCATTTTGTGAAAAATATTTTACTTAAAAAAAAAAAGTAAAGTAACTTTTGTTGTATTTCATATTTTTCGAATGTTTTTTCCAGATTCACACTATTTATACTCAGACGCCACCTCCTCTGAATTTCGCAATTCTTGATTTGATTAATTCCGTAAAATCATTTGAATTGCAACAAGTATATTCTGAAAATAATGTTGAACAATGTAGCTCATACAAAAATCAGGATTTTCCATTGCAGGAGGAGAGTGGACAAAATTTTGTACAGCACGGCATAGAAAAGTCTTGTTTAAATAATACTGAAGTTTGCACCTTGCATGAGAATGGAAACGTGTCGAAAGAGGCAGAAAGAGAAAGTGTTTTACACGTACAAGGTGCATTTAATCCTTCAATATTAGAAGTCATCATAACAGAAGACTTATGTGAGTGATGCTCCACCATCGTCCTCAGACAAAAAGGAAGATGTTTTTATGCAGGAGGACCCTGCAATCAATCTGCAGGTAGATTGTGCCTTAAATTCTTCAAGTGTAGGAGAAAGTACTATAGAAGTTTCTGGAGATGACCCAATACAAATTCCCACTGATATTGAGGGGAAATCCACGAGGGAAATATCAACACGTAAGCTCCTACATATATTTTTATCTTTTATTTTAATGTTTACTAGGGTTGGTCAAAATAATGGAAATCGAAATGAGAAATATATGAAAAAGTAGTGTATTCGTACCCTAAAGAATTAAAATTAATTTAGTGTTGATTGATGAACGCCATCAATTAGCGCGTAAATATAATGTGGTTTAAAAGTTTTTATTTTCATCATTGTTATATTTTCATGTATGTCAATTTTCCATATTTTTTTAGAGTGCCTAATTTTCTCCAAATTTTTACGGCTTTAAATGAGCGCTCTTAAAGCAGTCATTTTTATTTACCGTACCCTGTTAAAAAACACTTTTAAAATCCACAGGAATTGGGAAAAAAATTTAAGTAGATACAGTAAATTTTTAAAGAACTGGGTTTAATATTTTTCTAAATGATGTTTTTTTAAAGTAATTTTTATGTGTTCACAAATTATCTTTATCCGGCTGGCTTCAAAAAATCTTTTCAGAACGTTAGTTATAAAGCTCTAAAAATACCTGTGGGTCAGGGGTCTCCAAAGGGCGATCCTGGTGTCTACTAGCGATCCCAGGCTAGTAGGTAGGATCTGCTCGGCTCTGACTCAGAACTGTAAAAATCTTCTACCTTATTTGAGCCCCTTAGACTCTTAGAGAACCCTTAAACTCGAGACCCTCCATTAAATTGGAAACTTCACTCTAAAATTTGAATCTTCATGGTAAAATTGAAAATTACGAAATAAGCTAATGCATGTTTAGTTTCTTGTTACTATAATAATATTAAATGAAATAATTAATGCAATTTTAATGTTTTATACTCACAATTTAAATTAACTGAAAATCAATTTGTTTATGAATAATTAAAAGTTTTATTTTCAAATTAAGATTTAAGTTTATCAAAAATATATCTTAATTTTATCATTATTTTAATTACATAAAAAATTATATCACAATAAAATAAATTAATTAAAAATAATAGTCTTGATATTGAAAACAATCCTTTTTTAAATCCATAATAACCAATTTTTGAATACTAAGAGTTTATAAAAATTGTTAAATGGACCTAGATAATTTATAAGGTTATCAAATCTAGCAGATAAACATATAATAAATAAATTACTATTAAAACTCCTCGGAAAATATATTTGACAGAGGTTATGTATTACTTAAAATCTTTAAAACTAACAAATTTGAAATACTCTTAATTTGAATGATTCGAAATTTGTACTAATTTCCAGGAGTGACTGAATTCCTAACTATAGGCCTCGAACTCACCACACTATTAAACTATTTTACACTTTTTGAAACAATGACACTATTTTTCTACTATTTCGAAAAAAATTACACGATATACACTATTTTCATATAAAAAAGTCCAATTTTCAACTAAACAAAGTAATTTTCAACAAAATGCATAAACTTTTATACAAATAGTTGAGTTTTCAACTAAGATAAATTTCTATCAAAAAAGGCGAATTTTAAAAAAATTACATACATTCACTGCTAAATAATTTGAACAATTGATGTGATTTTAGTACAAATTTTACTTAATTATTTTTTCATGCTATTTTTTCATTAAATCTTTTCTAAATAAATTTAATCGTAATAACAATTTAAAATTCTATAATTTCAGCAGCTTTGACTTTAAAACATTAAATTTAGTTTACAGTTAACAATTTTAAAGCTTGAATCACTTTGAACTGAAAATTATTTTTATTTATAAGTTAAAATTTTCGAATTATTAAATTTTGTACGCAATAATATTAGCTTTGAATTTTCAATGACATAATTTTTATAATTCTAATTTATAAATATTTCTATTTTTAACGCTTTGAAATTTTTTTATTTTCGAAATTTTGATCTGAAATAATTATATTTAGAGATTCTTCAATTAAAAAACAAAATATTAAAATGTAAATACTTTCAATTTATTTGGGATTATTTATTTTTGATTAAGAAATTGATAAGTTCACAATTGGAATTTTTAAAACTTCAATCGACTCGAATTGAACATTATTTTTATTTAAAAGTGAAATTTTTGTAATAATTCCATTTTGAACGGTTTAATTAGCATTGAATTTGTAATGATAAAATTTAATACAATATTTGCATTATTAATGTTGCAGAAATTCATTTAGAAACAACTATTCCTTCTTTTCCAGAAACGGATGATTATATCAATACATATCTTCCAACAACTCCCAATGGCAAAAGGTGCAGTCATTGCGACGAAGAAGGAAATTGTGATAATACAAATATTCCTACAACTCCAAAAGGTAGAAGGTGGAGTAATAGCGACAAAGGAACAAACGTTTCACCTACGTTCGTTTTTAATTCTCCAACAAAAGTACTATTGCGAAATGAATTTAAAAATCAACGACTACGATATTCTCATAAATCAGAATATTGAGAATAATCGCATTTTCTGAGTGGAAATGTAATTATTTGTTCTTTTTTCGAGCAGAAATTTTTCTGAGAATATCATATAATTACTTAAACAATTATTCATTCTCTATTTTCAAAATGTCTCAAAATGGAGCCAGAGATATCAATTTTTTTTTTCAAATTAGTATCCTATGCTACGTTTTGTTGAATAATTACATAATTTTGATACATTTCGTACACTGTTTAATAAATTTATGTTCATTTAAACAATCTTTATTTGCTCAATCAGTATTTTTCGATAACTAAAATAATTAAATAAAATAGAACACATAAAATTATGTTTTTAAATGTATAGTGTATAGAAAGAATACATTATCTACTTTTTGAAAAGTATTTAACAAATATAATTTGTTTAAATCATTAATTTTCCCAAAATACTTTTAAAATCGTGATTAATTTACTGTGTTCTATTTTATTTGATTTTTTTAGTTATCGAAAAATAACTGCTTCAGTGAATAAAAATTCTTTGAACAAATAGAAATTTGTTAAAAATTAGAAAAAATTAATTAAAATTATGTAATTATTCAACGCAAAGTAGCATAGGATACAAATTTGAAAAAAGTAGACATCTCTGGCTCAATTTTTGAAAATATTGAAAATAAAAAATAAATGATTGTTAAACTAATTACGTAATGTTTTTTTAAATTTACTACTACAAACAATGACAAAATGCTGTATTTCAATTGACAAAATGTTGTATTTCAATAGACAAAATACGGTTATTTTTAAGTTTTTTGGGGAATAAATAATTGTTTAAATAATTTACATTTGTTTCAGCAATTTAAAATTAATTAAAAAGTCATGCAAAATATTCAAATTGTTCTTTGTAAATTATTTGTATGTAAAAGACGACGGAAATTGCTAAAAAGTAACTATAATACGAAAGAATGTAGAATTTAAAATTTTTTAGCGATATTTAGGGCGCTGCGGGAAGCTTGGGTTGGAAATTCAATCAATCTCTTAAAAGTTTGGTACGTTTGGATGAAATTCTGGAACATGAGCTCAATTTTTCGAAAATTAAAATTTTGCCTATGTTAATTCAACAGAATTTAAAAGTGCCCGGTGGCACATGTCAATTTTCAAAAAACGAAAGATTACGGATTTTGTTTTTTTTTTTAGGAATAGAAACTTTTTTTTTCTAGAGTGAAAAAATTTTGCAAAGCATTTTTTGACCACCCTAATGTGAGCATTATCCATATTCTAAAATAAATGCATATTTTTTATTCAACGAATTTGTTCTCACTTTCATTTTCCTCTTAAATAATTATGACTGAACAATGTGTTACGCAGTCGACTTTGACCTACTTGCGTCATAGATTTAGGCAATCCCACATGTATCCGCTAGACTATATGTACGACCACACCTATGGTCTCTAGTTCTAGTTCTAATCTTGCCTACGATTATAATTGTGTAAAAAGGTTAATAAAGAAACACCGAATTGTCTAACAGCAATTCGGTTACTTTTTAAAAATATCAGAACATCCTTTTGCGCATAACATTTCTGGCGATCCTGCCAGGACAGTTCTCAACGGTAGTAATTCCTACGGTAATAATTAGACTATCCAACAAGAACTATCTAAGTGACGAACCTTAGAAAGAACTGGGACTTTCTCCACGGAAAAACCCGTTAACCAGAAGAATTGGCATTTGAAATCTTACGAAATTCTACAAGAACTCCGGACTTTCTCTACGAAAAAGCCCGTTAACAAGCAATTGAATTTAATTGGAAAATTGAAAGGGTACGCAATGCCAACAAATTAAGATTTAAACGGGAAATTTATGTCACACAAATAAAACCATTGCGCGGAATTTAGAACAAAAGTGTCACACTGACTTTCTCCAACTATAGAAAAAATAACTCAGAGTGCTCTACAGACGAGACAGACTCCGACGCATACGTAATAGACGAATCTAGTTTTCCCTTTCTAAAAATAAAAATGCCTGAAGGAATGCCTCAAAGATCTGTCTGTATCCCCCTCTAATATGGGAACAGATGACCTCTAGCCGAACTAAGCGGACTGAAAATAAACGTTTCAACACTAGCAAAGGAAAACGAAAAACGACTCAAGGAAATACAATCTATAGATGAAGAATGCGGAGTGAAAGGAAAAGTAGTGACAGACAGGGACGATGACGATGATGATATTATTACATCAAATAGAGATGGTTGAGACAGTGAAGACGAAAAATTTACCCAAGGGCATCCTATAAGGCCCACCTGTACATTCTCAAAAACAGGAACCACATCTAAGACATCTCACAAAAATAATAAACATGAAAATCAACCACTGGAATAACATATACCTGCAAAAGACATAATTCGAACAATCAAGGTCCTAAACGGACAGGACGATATGTTCGATTCCCGCCTCGCACTCTGGAAGAGTCTCGGTGGCCCATGCGGTGAACACTAGCCTAGCAAGGGAGTTGTTCATCTCCGGAGAGTCGTGGGACCGGTACCTCTAAAGGTGTTTTCTCTAAGTACTTAAGGCTGTTGCTCTTGGTGGTTCGGAACCCACCTTAAACTGTAGGTCCCCCTTCCACCACCAAGTAAGTGTGTGGAGGGTGTGTAAAGGAATAGAGAAGGTGTAAGAAAAATGTAAACCCTTAGGGGACACATTAGAAGCTTAAAAAAAATTTTATTGAGCCTGTTAAAAAAGCTCAAAAACAGTGTTCTCAGTCTAGCCTACTTTTAGATTTTATAATTGCAGAAAAAATCAAAGGAAATGCTGAACGAGCAATAAGATACTCCACTATTCGCGAATATGATGACTTGTATAGTGGTTTAAAACAAAATTTAAAACAGATTGGATCAGTTTCAGCCTTAAGAAGTGAACTTGAAAGCTGTAAGCAGGGAATAAATGAAACAACCCAAAATTTTAACTTAAGGTTTAGACAAATAGTTAATGAACTTAAATACGCAGTACAGTCAGAACATTCTAGTTCCAAAGAAAGAAAAATAGCAATAAATATTGAAGAAAAGGAAAGTACAAAAACATACATATTAAATATAAGAAGAGAGATTGCATTACAAATTTAAGTACAGAATCCTATTAACCTGCAAGAAGCCCAAAACATATCAATAGAATCCGAGATATGGTTTAAAGAAGCTCAGCCAACACAGCAAAGAGTAATCCCACGACCATCAATGAGTGTTAATATACGTTACCTGGTGACCCTTTACCCTGTACCACATTAACACATCACGAAATCACACTAAATTCAGGCAAAATAGTCAATCTAAGGTCGCACACACTTCCTGAAGCTCACAAAGAATTTGCTTTAGAACATACCCAAGAACTTTTAGCAAAAGGAATAATTAGGCATTCGCAATCACCGTTTAATTCACTACTCTGTGTAGTTCCTAAAAAAGGGAGTAAACTCAGAATGGTTATCGATTATAGACAACTGAATAAGGATACAGACCAAGATGCCTATCCCTTATCAGTCATAGATGATATTTTGGATCAACTCGGACGAGCAAAATATTTCTCAGCATTTGACATGAGTGCTGGGTTTCACCAACTTCCCATGTTAGAAGAATAAAAAAATATACAGCATTTTCCACTCCTCGTGGACACTACGAGTATAACAGAATGCCCTTTGGTCACAAAAATGCGCTGGCCACATTCCAAAGAATGATGGACAACGCATTTAGGGGACTCATAGGAAAAGAATGCTTTGTCTATATTGACGATATTGTAATATTTGGAGAAACCCTAGAAGAACATAACAAAAATTTAGTTACCGTTTTAGAAAGAATCAAACAACTCAAATTAAAATTGGAACCTTCTAAGTGTGAATATCTGAGACTTGAACTTGAGTATCTAGGACATTTAATCACAGCAGACGGAGTGAAACCTAACCCAGCCAAAGTAGAAGCTGTCCAAAATTTTAAGGAACCTAAAAACGTTAAGCAGGTTCAATCATTTCTAGTACTCGCTGGTTACTATAGGAAATTTACAAAAAACTTTTCATCTATAGCGAAACCATTAACAAAATTAATATAAAAAGACACTATCTTTAATTGGACACCTACATATACAGAAAGCTTTAACACGTTAAAGAAAGCATTCTGTAAATCACCCGTTTTAAGATTCCCTGGTTTCCAAGATACATTTACCCTAACAACAGACGCTTCTAACTACGGATTAGGTGCAGTATTATCACAAAAAGGATATCCTTGTTTATTTATATCAAGAATATTAAATAAAGCTGAAGAAAACTATAGTACTAGCGAAAAGGAATTATTAGCCATAGTATGGGCGGTTAAAAGATTAAGACAATATTTACTTGGAAAACCCTTTAAGATTCAAACTGATCACAAAGCCCTTTTATGGCTCCATAATGTAAAAGACCCTAGTTCACGACTATTGAGATGGAGGTTAAGACTAGAAGAATACAAATACAAAGTACAATACGTGAAAGGGAAGGAAAATAAAGCTGCAGACTGTTTATCATGACTTTTCCCTATCCGAGAAAAAGATTTATTTCAAGAAGCCTTTGAAGATGTCCTCATACATGAACTAGAAGCAAAACTACCTGAAATTGAAGAAATTGAACTTTTACGTACACCTACCTCTAGAAAACTAGAAACACCAGAACCTTTAACAGCAAAACCCAAAATCACTGAAATTAAAACATTAAACCCACAAGAAAAAGTTAAGATACTCAGCGGAGAAAAATCAGATTTTTTCGCAGATTCTGACGCGGAGGACACGTTACAAGAAATACCTGAAAATCCCCAAGTTAACTGGTAAACGAATTAATGGAATGACGGTTGAATCCCGTAACCAACGAGCGAGTAAAAATTAGACCAAATGCTGTAGGAAAATTATGGAAGCAAATTACAAAAGAAAGTATGTCGAAATATGAAGAAGAAAACTGGCTAAAACACTTAGCTTGGATTATAGACGAATTTAAAGATAAAAAACTGACTTTGGTACGCTTACAATTTGGAAATCCATTATTCACTACTGTACAAAAATAACTAATTCGAGAACTAATACAATTTCTATCGAATTATTATCCAGATACAGGTTTCCATTTATGTTTCTCAAATACTCGAGAGCTCACTAAAGCTGAAAAAGAACAATTTATGAAAGAAACCCACTCGACTCACTTAGGAGAAAAGAATACTTTGGAACGAGCAAAGAAAATTGGGATATGGTTAGGAATGGACGAACAAATTAAGAATTATTTTAAGAAATGCCCCATTTGTCAAATACAAAAACTACCAGAATAACCAACCAAGCATCCAGCATATTACCTGATATCCCAACAAACCCTAATGATAAAATCGCCCTAGACATATTTGGACCTTTACCAGAAACTCGAAAAGGTAATAAATACATATTGAGGGTCCAAGACAGGTTAACAAGGTACACCGTCCTGTTACCACTACAGAACGAAACATCAAACTCAATCATCGATGGACTTTTAGAACACTATATCTATATCTTTGGTGCACCTAAAACCATTTTATCTGATCAAGGACAAAACTTCCTATCTGAACTAATGCAGCAATTTGAAGAAGCTTTTCGAATTCAACATATAAAAACTATAGCATTTCATCCTAATCAAACGGTAATATTGAAAGAATGCCTTCCACTTTAAAAAATCGAATTAAAACCTCAATGGCCGAAAATAACAATAAATGGGATGATAACTTAAAATTGATTAGTTTCGCAATAAATACTATGAAAAACACAACTTTAGGAACAACACCATTCGAAGCCACTTTCGGCAGAGAACCTAACATCCCATCTACAATAGTCCCATCAACCAATCTTACATACCAAGATTTGATCAAAAAATGGAAACTGCAACACGACCGCAATATTACGAAAATGAGGGAGAGGATAGAATTAGAACAGGAAAAAACTAAAAAACGCTTAGACGAAGGAATAGTAAGAACACACCCGATTTACAAACCAGGCGGTAAAATAAAAATTAAAAACAATACTAAAACAAATAAACTAGATTCTAGTTGGAAAGGTCCATATGAAGTAATAGATCTAATAAATAATAACAATATCAGACTAAGGAATAAAGACAAAATAATTCGAATTCATATTGACCAAATAATGCCTTACTTTACAAAACAGAAGAAAATTACCAGTACATCCTTGATATTAGCACTCTCTCTGTAGCAATAGTTCAAGGACTCTTTACTTATATTCAAGACATACCTGTTTTAGAAAAAGAAGAAGGATCCCTACAAAAAATCACCCCTATTCCTGAAAAGAAGGGTAAACTCTATTTGTCTATTATACCTGACCATGACTTAGTAATATTATTCAGAGATTCATACGTTCCCACAGACAAACAGACGATTGAACATTGTAAAACTATAACAAATTACTTAATTTGTAAACGAAACAACCAAACCTCAGAATAATGGATAGCAAAACCTGCGAAGCAAGCCTCTTTAAAAGATACTCCGATTTGAACTGTAATCAATCTCCGTACTTACTCCATAAGGAAACTTTTGTACCTATCTCTAATGGCTATATTATAATCCCTCTTGTTAAAACCAAATTAGACATAAGTTGCGATAATAATTTAATAACTGTAGAAATCATTAATCCCCTTAAAATAGAAGGTAACGATTGTAAATTATATAATAATTATGATCAAATAGATTTACCCAAACATTTAGAAGAAAAACAAACTTATAGGATCAATATAACTTACGACATTAATTACGGCGAGCAAGACTTAAAGAAATTGGAACAAAAATTAATCCAACTCCCTAAACAGATAGATAACGAAAATACATTTAAAAATATAGCCAATCATCGACGTATGAAAACATGGGTAGAAACCAGTTTAGACTGGCTTAAGTATGTGGGATACTCCTCTTTATTGTTAACATTCTTATGGGCATTGAACAAATGTGGCATCTTCGAATTGATCAGGGCATTATTTCCTAAAACACTTTGTTTATTCTGCATTAAAACAAAAAATCAAATCACCCCACAAATAGTAACCTACACTATATCTGCTGAACCATTATTGAACTCAATGGAAGCAATAGAACCTAGAAAATTTAAAATAGGTTTAGAGGACTAAACCTTGCCTACAAAGGGGGGTGTTACGCAGTCGACTTTGACCTACTTGCGTCATAGATTTAGGCAATCCCACATGTATCCGCTAGACTATAAGTAGGACCACACCTATGGTCTCTAGTTCTAGTTCTAATCTTGCCTACGATTATAATTGTGTAAAAAGGTTAATAAAGAAACACCACATTGTCTAACAGCAATTCCGTTACTTTTTAAAAATATCAGAACATCCTTTTGCGCATAACAAGTGCTTAACTCACGACCTTACATCCAAATCAAGTCGTCTCGAATCATAAAAAAAATTTATTTCGTATAATTTATGCGTATATAAATTTATACTCATAAATTACGTATAAATTTATATGGTATATTACTTAAAAATTGATTTCTAATGTTGTAAATGTTTTGAAATGTTTCGGAATATTTTTAAACATTCTCTTTGAGTTATGGACTTTTTCGAAATAAAAAATTATTTTAAATCTTCCTAGAAATCTTAAAAAAAAATTTTAATCTTTCAAAATTCTTGAGCTCAATTTTTTTCTCTAATTTGAAACATTCAAAAAGGTACAGGTTATTCGATTCTTTTTAAATTAAACATTTTTTAACTATTCTTTGAAGTTTAAATTTATCACTCTGAAATGGTGACAATTCATTTTTACTTGTTTACTATTGAAAATTGTTGTTTTTTTTATTCAATTTCCAAATTGAATATGTTAAAAATGGAATATTTCATATTGAAATAATACTTCAATAAAATTTTGAAATTGAATAAAGGTTTCATTTAAGAATCTATTAATTTGAAGTGATTTTTAATTGAACATTGTTTATGAAGACTCAATCGAACGTTTACATTTGTGTCACTGTTTTTAATTTTTTACTACGTTCAATTTTAAAATTCACTTTCTGTTCGCGATTTTTCCTGGTCGCGAGTCTGGCTTAATTTAGAACAACTTTAAGATATTTGAGATATTTTCTACAAATCTTGTTGATAGTTTTTTATTTTAAGAAGTATATGTAAAAATTATGATATTTTTCTTTTTCTTTAATAAAATTGTTGCGAAGAGTTTCTTTTTAATGTTTCGGGGAAAAAATGAATATTTATAGTTCGGCCAAGGTTTTTTTTTTAAATTTCGCTTACGTCTAATTTTTTCTGGTTGTTTTTACTATAGTACAATTCAGGTTTGTATCTTTAGGTGAAGAAATCCGTTCTATAGTTTGACAAAATATTCTTTATAAATCAATATTTTGCACAGAAAATTACCCTTAGTAACCTTTAATTATAATTTCAAAAATCTGAAAAACCCAGATTTCAATGTTTTCTATGAAAAACACAATCAATGAGTGACATAACGAAAAGTGGAAACAATAAGATTCAATTTATCCAGGAACAAGCACTTTGAACAAAACTGACCTTGAGCGAACATTAAATATATATTTTTTAAAGTTGACCAAAATCAAGGCGCTATATTTAAAAAAAAAATTGGTGAGGATGCCAAATTATCAAAAGAATAAATTAATAAAACTTGAAAAAGCACTCTCTTAAATAGATTTTTAAACTAAACCTTTGTTGAGTTCTTTCAGGCACTTCTAATTTTTAATAGGCCTACTTTCAAACTTATCTGAAGTTATACGATTTTAATTGTTCTAAAAAAATGATTGGAGTATTAAAAGATATTCATTTCTCATTTTGTAACTTTATATGATTTTACTTTCTAACTAAATAATTTGAAATGTTTCAATCTGAAATTATCAAAAAATTTCAATTCAATCATTCTTACATATCTAAATACCTTTAAATTTCGAATTATTCAATATACTGAAGACTACAAATTAAAAATGTCTTAACTATTAAAACTTTATATATTTTTGGAATTGCTGCTCTGTAGACTAAATAGCAATTATTCTTTCATTAAGACATTACAACCAAAAGCGTTTAAAAAAGTTTTCAAATGAGTTTTAAAAAGCTTAAAAAAGGTCAGAGGTTTTAATGGTTTAATATATATAATAGAACCGCTTTAAATTTGAAACAAGTCTACTTTTTCATGTTTCACCTACAATTATTCAGTTTTAAAAGTTATAAATTACAATTGTGAAAATTAAAAAATAAATTGTAATTAATTTATATTTAAAACTAAATAAATTTTCATATTCCAATCTGAATACATTGAATTTAAACTTTTTACCTTTTCACGTTGTAGCAATTTCGATTCCCAGAATAAGTTATTTTTGGCGTAACCTATAACTTATATCGAAGAATATGAAAATTCAAACAATAAGCCTGTATGCTGAAAATGAGGTAAATTTTAACCTTAAAATTTGAGTTGTTAAACTGAAGGCTGAAAAATCTGAAAATTTTACAATTAGTGTTTTGTAAATTGTATTGGTATCTCAAAAGAGTATAATTAGTTTTTAAATTTTCGGACGTTTTCCTTTTTTCTGTCTAGAGGTCAAAAAAGTCTCCCCAATTTTTTTGTATTTTAATAATTTATTTTCTGAGAGATATTCCTATTTAATTTACCCCCGTTTATCAGTGACTTAAATGCATTAAGAAAAAATCGCCAAGACCCGAGGATCAAAATTGGATGTAAAGCAAATTTTTAAATTTTTAATTGAGATTATTTTTATAACTTGTGATTTCAAAAATTTGTATACACATTTTTTTAAATAAATAGGGTAGGAAAACCAGGCGCGAATCCACAATGGTGGCGAAACGGCGATCTCCCCCCC
>NC_046659.1:39381681-39386735 GCF_010883055.1 Belonocnema kinseyi
ACTTCTCTGGATCCGCGCCAAGGGAAAACATCGATAAGATTCAGGCGCCGAAATTATAATTACAGCGAATTTTCTGTACTTTTACAGGGACGCCTGAAATGCATGAAAAAAATCAAAATCTCGATTCGGTAAAACTCTTTCTGTCTCAAATAATAAAATTCCTTATATAAAATTTTCTCTTAATCAATATTATTTATTCATTTAAATTACGATAATAATATATTTTTATCGAATAAATTTTTGTTTAATATTTAGTGTTAAAAAGTTATTGTTTAAATTTAAACTTAAAATAATTCTATAAAAAATGTATAGAAAAATTGATGTAAAAACACTTGTGCCTTAAACGGAAGAAAAATTCTCTCTAAATTTTCCTCGAAGATGATAACGTTTTTGAAACAAATTTTGCAGGATTTAAATCAGCACTAACTTATCTCAAAATTCCTTTTTCATTTTTTAAATTAACAATTCAATTTTCGGAAGGTTCTTTGTAATTTAAAAAAATACCATGTACATTTTCAACTAAAATATGTTATCCAGAAATATGTTTTTTTTTAATTATTGTTATTTTAAATTCAAACAAAAAATTTTCAAAAATCACTGGTTTATCTCGAAACTTCTGTCTAGTTTCTTTTTTTTAATTAAAAAATTATATTTTTCGAGAAAACTTTCTTTACAATTTTTTAAAAAGACTATGTACAGAAATCCTAGCCCAAGCTTCAAATCTGAAAAAATTGAGTGATACATGATAAACTTTTTTAACCTCGAAAAATCTTTTTATTACTGCTTTACCGTCATATTTTACGAAGAATGAGAAAACAAGAATTCGGCTTCGTAGTACGGTGAGGGCAGCACCTCGATAGGGCAGAATATGTGATGTCCTATATATATATATATATATATATATATATATATATAGTTCCCCCATTCTGACACCACGTAACGCATCTACGTTTATAATATCCTTGGCCCAGTACTAGACACATGATCTAAGAATACACGGTCTAGCCACACGCAACTAAAACAAATGTTAACCAATAAGGAGCAACTCCACCACTTCTAGTCATATTGAATAAGTGAGCGCACGAGAATGAAGTATATTTGAAAGGAAGTAAATGCAATGAGCGAAGATTGTAAGTTAAAGATAAAGAAATTATATAGTTTATAAATAAATTAAATTAGTTTGAAAATAATGCAATTTGTAAGATGCGTAATCTAGAGTATAAACAATTATGTAACATCTAACTTGTAATATAGAAGAAATAGTTAGAAATATGGATAACATAACCTCTCAATGCACCTGAGGAATTGTACCTTTTAACGCGAATGAAATGAAGTATCATCCACATAAGGAGAAAAAAGAATATTGTTTTCGGGCTGAAAGCAGAAACAATTAAATGCAAAATATCGATATCATATCCTGTATTATGATCATAGAAGTTTGTATATTTCGTATATACATAAGCACTAAATAAGAGCAAAAGAACCCTCTTAGGGTACACGAAGTCACATGTTCAGATTATAAAACCAATTCAGAAAGAAGACCTCACTATAGGAAGTGAATAATTGAGAAAAAGTTCAGAATCTGCATTTAAACTGTTCCATTTGAAAACTCATCTTTTTCAGCGTGGCCGTTTTAATCGACGAAATAAATTTCCGGTCATTTCCCGGTTCGCGAACCTTTTTCACGGTCAATGAAGTTTAAAAAAATGGAACACTGAAGCTAAACAATTTTCCACTTGAGGTAATAAGAACTGACCTGCAAATGAAAGCATTCAAAGTAGAATGGTTAAATTTCAAACTTTTAAAATTGAAATTTAAAGGTTTTTAATTAAAAAATGTTGTATTCAAATGCTCAATAATTTGCACGTATAAAATTGAAGGTACTAAGATTTTTCTATATAACAAAATATATATCCACATTATCATTTTCAATGCTCTACATAAAAAAATCAATCAATGAACTTTAAAATTTTCAAATTATATAATTTTAAGGAATTTTCAGCTAGAAACATCAAATATTGAAAAATTGAAAAAATTTTAACTGAACACTTCTTGAATTAGAAATTCTCTTATTTTCTTTTTAAATAATCTAAACATCCTTGGAAAGCTTCAAAATTTTATTTAAAAATCTCGAGAAATCTAAGATTTCAGCATAAAAGTGTAGATTACTCTATTATTTTGAACGCGCGATTTTTCCACCTGTCTAAAATGTCATTATAAGAATAAGATATCTCAAAAAAGAATTTATTTATATTTCCATAGCGGCCGCCACATGGGTTCCTATTCCGCAAAAGAGCACGTGTTTTCAATATATTTAATTACTTCTAATTGTACCGAAATATAACATCACAGAGATGTCTTCTATTCCCTAAGAGTGTTCAAATTTTGAGATGCCTCTCTAGAACTAAAATTATTTTAATTCACGCATTTAAATAGATTTCTTTGATGCATTTTTTAAGACTTTTAAATAAATTGGTAAAATGTAAATAAATTTAAATTTGAATATTTTTGAATTTATAAGTTATCGAAAGATTTAATAATAAAACGTAGGTTAAACAAATGTTTTCGTATAATTTTAAAAAGTCGATTGAGAGGAATAGGATTTTCACTTTTTCTGTTCCCGTGGTGGGATTAGTAGACGAAGGAAATATCGCTTATTCATAAGAATACAAATTCTTAATTTTTCTGAATTCAACGCTTATTACCGGGTAGGATGGCACTAGTATTTTACTTAAAAAATATTCTTCATTTTAATTATTAAAAAACGCTTAAGCAGAGAAGTATAACTTCTTAAATCAGGTAAGAAAGTTACAAAAATTGAATGAAAATAATAAATGTCTCACAAATTAGTTCACCTCTTTCAACCACATATTTCAATTTAAAATAAGGAAAATAAATAAAAAGTTGAATTCAACCAAAAATGAAAATTTCCTGTGAAGAAAAAAAAAAGAATTTCAACTAAATTTTAAGATATTCAAGCCAAAAAGACGAATTTTTACAAAAAAAGTTTGAATTTTGATCACACAAATATGAATTTTCAACAAAAGTTATTTTTTGACTCAAAAAGATGAATTTTCTAAGAATATATTTGAAGTTGTAACAGCATAATTAAATTTGTAATGACTGGAGATGAATGCGGAACGAAAAATATAATAGTAGAATTCTAATTTTGGGAACAGGAGAAAAATAAGAATTATTAGAAAAGAGGCAATTTTTATTTTTGATACCATGGTTCCCCGAATTCAAATAATTCTAAGAAATTATTATTATGTGCGCAATGTAACCGAAATGATAGTTAAATTTAATTAAAAACAATAAACCCATTTAAGATCCAATTATCATTTGTATACCTTTAACCTGTGGACATTCTACATCCTATACATATATTTCTTTAGGTACTGTGGTATGCTGAAAAATAAATCTCTGCATAATATTAGAAATAATAATAATATGCATTGGAATTAATTTTACAAGAAAAATAAACGTGCAATCATCATACCATTAAGCCTATATCTGTAATAATCATTAATCTACTCTTTAACTAAAACTTTTTGTGACTTTCTATTTTTAATTGTGCCATTCCTTATGTTTATAATGACAGCTACCTTGTACACTTATCAATATGTATAATATAAAGTACACTTACCAATATATATAATGCAATTAATGCAACTTTAGCTTACACGAAAATATTTATCCGCTCCGGATGGGCGCGTTAGATTCATTTAAAAATTTGTATTTTCTATAGAAACACCACTGCAATTTTCACAAAGTTAATTTTAACAAGTTGTGCTTTCGCAAACGGATAGCGTCAGCAGTGTGCGCATCTTGTACCTTATTTCAATATTGAGAACTTTCACAGGTATTGACATTGATTTACAATGTATGCCATAATTCATGATTTCAAATCTTTTGAGTGAAGACCGAGACACTAACGGTTGCTATGGTAACCAGGATGGCTATAAGTGGTGGAGTGCGAATGGGGACGAAATTGGGGGAACTGATGGCTAGACCTTGTATTCTTAGATCATGACTAGATCCGCTGTTGATCAGTGGCGAAATTTAATATGGCGCTTGGTATGCGGTTGCTTATAATTAGGCTGTGTTCGAGACACGAAAGAATAATGAGGAGACCCAGCTGCCAGTGGGAAGCCATCTGAAGCTGGCAATAGAAACATTACCGTGAGTGATACGCAGATTACAGAAAGATCTTAGATATGAGTGCGCAGTTCTCCTCTTCCTATACATGGAAAAGTGTGCGAGTGAGAAAGTTTGTCAAATTGACGGAAGTTAGAGGTTGTGTTCTTTTGTTGAGCTAAAGATTCTCAAGGCTCAATGACAGGTAAAACAATAAAATATATTAGACATTCATTGTACTTACAGTGAAGGCTTTAAAAAAACGAAGTATATTTGCCTTCTTCGGCGTGTAACTTCGTCCACAACCCGGAACTTGACACCTCATGGCTTAGAACACATTTCTGATACTTGCATCAAAACAAACAAACAGAACCTTTCAACTTACGTCAATTTGACAAACTTTCTCACTCGTACTCGTATTCCTTCGTAGTTCGAGAATTGACTGGGAGTACTGGAAGAACTGGAGTGACTGCTCAGAGGTACTTTCTGCTTTACGCCGATGTTTTTTGCACTCCTGGGACTGCATCTTCAGTCGGGCAGTAAATGTACAGTTACTACTAGCTTTAAAATTGTGCAATTCCACTATAAATTAAGTCACAAAAAATGACACAGTTTTTCGTTCGACAGCAAATCACAACCTTCCAAAGAATAATTTTGTCTATGTGGGTATCACTGCCACAGCGCTCGTCGCCCTCACCACTCTCAGGGTGCTTTCATGCCTCTGCAAGCAGGCAGCCTGCATGCAGAAGACCCATAACAGTGACAGAGATGGAACATTTTCTATCTCCCTCACTCTTATGGGTTTTCCGCTTGCAGAGTGTGACGGCTTGCGTATTGCCGTCGATTAAACTCGTTGATTTTATAATCTCAGTCGATAAAGAAGAAACTTTCTTTATCGTTGGATACGAGTTAATTTA
>NC_046659.1:39386835-39387889 GCF_010883055.1 Belonocnema kinseyi
TAGCAGTTCTCAAGGCAGGAAAATAATAGAAAATTAATCGGAAATCAGGAAATATCAATTATTTGAGAATGTTAAAACTTATAAAATATGAAGTATAAATGCAAACAAATTTTTACTAAAAGTCTTTGCGTTCTATTCTGATTTTAAGAAAATGATTGAACCTTAAAGTCATGGTTATCATAGAGAGTAAAAGAATCTTAAATTCAAAAAAATAATCTTTCGTAAATATAATTAAATATTTTAAAAATTATAACTAATTCTCTTGGGATGATGTGCATTTCATCTAAGAATTCGCGTTTTAATAACTAAATTATTCAGTATTTTGAAATGACCTGTCAATAAAAATGGACATTGGCTGAAATTTATAAATCTCACAAGGAGGATTATAATCATCCTAAATAATAAAAATCAAGTGTATTGACATTTTATTTTTAAGAATAAAAATGTTTACTTTTTTTTTAAATACATAATTGCGATACAATGAGTAATTAAATAACTAGGAAAAAAAATAAAATCGACTGATATTAAGTTTTCAATATTACACCTTGAGTACTGACTGAAACTAAAATGCCTGTTACACGACGTGCTGCAAGGGTCACCAAGCGTGGTGAACCTATAGCCAAAAACCAAAAGGTGATCAGAGTTAATACTGATCCCCCGAGCGTTAGAAGCGTAGCAAGCGAAACAAACTTTAATAATATCGTTTCTGGAGATAATAATGGTATCGCAAGAGCCCCATTGAATGAAATTGTATCTACTTCAAATCGTTCAGTAGGAACAATGAGTTTGACAGGCGGGAATGATTTGTGGAATGGTGGCGAACGCAGTGTCGCGGTTCCCGTTCAAACTTACCCGCAAATAAGTCCCTTCATTACTTTAGCTAGTACCCTTGATCCTTCGAAGGTTTCAAAAATAGTACGAGACATTATTCCCCAATTTGAAGGAAGAAATCTGTCAGTCAAAATGTTCGTAGAACACTGCCGAGCTGCCATGTCCATGATCAGTCCTTTAGAAATGCCTTATTTGACAATGTTAATTAGGACAAAAATTACCG
>NC_046659.1:39387989-39390223 GCF_010883055.1 Belonocnema kinseyi
AAATGCTATTGCTCTTGCGAACCAAGCCGATCTCCAGTGGAAAAGTTGGAATAGAATTCATAAGAACGATGAAATTAAAATTTCAGAAAATTTAGGAAAAATTGAACGTACCGAAATTCCCACTAGGCGAGTCACATATATTGAAGGTAGAACCGAACAAAAATTTAATAATGAACAAGCACGAAGACCCGTACAATGTTATGGATGCAATGAATTTGGGCATATCCGACGCTATTGTAAAAATATTTTTAAAAAAATTGTAAAAGAGAAAGAGAGAAAGAAATGTACTTATTGTAGTATATCAAGTCATTTTATCCAAGATTGTAGATTTAAACAAATACACGATAATGAACTTGAAACATTAAAGAGGAAACGCGAAGAGAAATTTTTAAACTCCTAGCAGGGTCGTCGAAACGAAGATAGAGAATAGAACTTTTTGAGTATAATTACGATATCGTTTATAAACCAGGTAAAATTAATAGCAATGCAGATGCCTTATGCAGGAACCCTCATAATTTAGAGGAGAAAGAAGGCTCTCTCTCTGTAATGTTGATGGATGATCATGTTTTGCGTACGCGAACTCCTACCATGCTCGTCTGTTATCAGAGCAGGATGAAGAGAGTCCTGAAATGGAAGCTTGTGTACAAGCATTATTAGGAAGGATTTTTCTGAGTAGGATGAACCCCAACGCAGGCAAGATAATGCTGCCGTATGTTAGCTGGCCGTTGGCTAATGATCCTAGGGGCAATGGAAACCCGGCCATTGTCTCAATAGAGGAAAAGGAGGACAATGGTAATCCGGCCATTGTCTTCAGAAAAAATGAAGCAGGAAATAAGACATCACAAAAAACAAAATCTCAGGTGCCCCAAGATCAGAGCGTTTTTGGTGATTTTTACCACTACAATCTGGGGGGATTGAGATCCTTTGGTCATCGATGCCTAAAGATGTTAGGGATTTATACGGAATCGGGGTACCCAGTCCCCAGTAACTCTGTTGAGGTAGATACTGATGTCCTATTCAGACCTACTCTCATCGGTTCCAGTATGGTCAACGAGCATCTGCCTGAAAATATCAGAAGTTATCCTGCTCCTCTGATAATAGAAGGGACCGATGATCAGGAGATCGGCTCTATTACAGCCACCAACTCTTTTGTTGGTGAAGCCACCAACTCTTTTGTTGGTGAAGCCATCAACTCTGTTGTTGATGAAGCCCTCACTGTAAGATTGAGTGAGGACGGTTGCGGACGGGCTATTCCTATCTCAGAGAAAAGTTCCATTCAAATTAGTAAAGTAACTCATATAGAATCTAATCCTCAAATAAAAGATATCAGTTGCTTGTCATATTCCAAAGAAAAGAAGCATTGATTATTTTGTGTCCTCTGATGGACTTTTAAAATCCGAAAATAATGAGGAATTAATGAAAAATCAGTTATTTGATATAGGAAGTTTTAAAAAGGAACAACCAAAGTTAGGCGATACCGTGGTTTACTCTAAAAATATAGGTATATCTTGCGTATGGTCGTTATAAATAAAAAAAGATGATAAAGTATTCCTGAATTCTATTTTTAGTGCTATACTGGCTTTAAAGACAGCCATGAAAACATTAAATGTCAAATATGTCAAAATCTCAAATAAAGGAAATCAACTCGATTTTATTTCTTGGATTTCAATTGAACAAACTTTAAAAACAACATTTTATAAACTCCCTAACTTGCACTTTCACTTAACACACTCTTACACTGGGTCTGACCACTAGTAAGAAAACAAGGGATTATACCTTTTTTCTTTTTTTTTTATATTAAAAAAGGGCCATTTTCAAAACTAGCCCTTTTAGCAACACGTCTTAACAGACTGTTGACAGTTTTCTTAGCCTTCATTACTTGCCCCTATGCCCGCGCTCCTCTTCTCGGTCATACACCATGGATCTTGAATCTAGAGAGCCGACCCTCAATACCGTCATGTTTAATGAATTCAAATTTCGTCATATTACAATTCCATGATAATCTTGTCAAAAAAAATATAAGGAAATTCTCAGTAATATAAAAGTTATTTCTATTATTGAATAATAAAACAACTTTTAAAATAAGGGATAAGGTGTGACGGCTTGCGTATTTCCGTCGATTAAACTCGTTCATTTTATAATCTCAGTCGATAAAGAAGAAACTTTCTTTATCGTTGGATACGAGTTAATTTAAATTCGTATAAAAAATTAATAATTGTTTTATGAAATTGCTT
>NC_046659.1:39390323-39398249 GCF_010883055.1 Belonocnema kinseyi
AACTTAGTGTAGTCGTCGAATATAGTTTATATGTAACATTAAGTAAAGTTAGATATAGAATTTAATAATAATAATAATAATAATAAAAAGTTTATATTAACTTTGTGTGTGTGTCCCATGGATTAATGTGCAAAGTTAGTGAATAAAGTTATTCATTTAAAATGACATTTTAACTTGTGAGATTCTTAATTACATCACCTGTGATTATTATAAGGATTTAAATAACCGCGGTAGTTGATTTTGAAATCAACGCCAGTCACCAACGAACCTTACGACTAAAAAAGGAATCCACCAATCAAAGAATAATTCTTTATATTATTCGGTGGATCCGAAAGCTGGACGTACCACAGAGGCATGAAAGCACCCCATAGCAGTAATTTTCAAAATGTTATTCCAGGCCCTATCAAGTCAATGGTAGAAATATGAAGAAGCACAACGCCAATAGTTGGCCGCAACTTGAACTAAACGTATTAATGTGTGACGTATGTGTGCCATATATAAATAGTATATATGTGAGAAATTATAAAATTGAATATATATTCAACAATAAATTGGATAAACAAAGTGAGAATGATATGTAAAGATTTATATAAAGTATAATAAATTACTTTTAATATATCTTTATATATTTTTCACTTTATTTATTCACTTTATTGACCATTATATTCAATTTTAAGATTCGAAACATATTTACAATTCATATAATAGCACACACGTAAAATAATTAAATGTAAATGTATTCAAATTAGCGTCAACATCACGGGCTACCTCAACCGGATCATCTACAGGAAGATCATTCACCTCTTTTTGAGGCAACCCCTATCGAAAGAAATCTCTGAGTTTTCTTTAGCGAAATAGCTTGGCCCATTTGAGTCTATAAACAAAGTCGATTTAAAACAAAATAGTCTGGGAGATAGTTTGAGAGACTTGGTTCCTTTTCATGATCCTTTTAGTGGTCGTTTCAAGAGTAGTGCGACGGTAATATAATGTTCCTTTTGTATTCGTCACGTACCGGGCGGGCAGAGTTATTTACAGTAGTTGGTCGTGGCTAATCCGCTCTCCCTTTTTAAATTTCTCTTCAAATTATTACCACTTTTTTTTTAATTGATGAATTTTCTCATTATACTTATTTATAATTATAATTTATATACTGATATAGAATTTTCCAGTTGAATTTAAAAATGTTGTCTTTTTTGGCGTATCTCATTCCATTTACGAGAAACGTTCTATTAATTCCAATTTTAAGCATTAAAAAAAAAGTTAGATATCTGAAGTCATCGAAACCCATAGATTCCGAATTATTATGTTTTAGACTGTTAACTATCAAATTTAAAAAATCTACTTATAAATTTTAATCCTAAAGCTTAACAAAGGACCTTTGAGTGTCGGCTACTCTTTTGAGATAGCCTCTCTGCTTGTTATTTATGATCGTATTCTTATTTCAATTTCGGAAAGGATATTTTAAAGCCTTCAGACCATTTAAACGAGCTACGTGGACCTTTAAAAATATTTACCTGAGTGCCTGCGGAGAATTTCTCTGAGCTTCTTTGACCTAAAGAATTTTTAGTATATACTCAAAAATTCTTTTCGGTAGGGACGACACGGAACACTACTTTTCTTTTGAAAAAATTCAGAGTTTCAGGTATTCCTTAATATAATTTTTGAATATTAAATTTAATAAATAAATTTATTACCAGCAGTGTCCATGATATAAAAAGTGATAATTATTATGTTTCATTTATTCAAAAACATTTCTTTAATTTGGAGGACGATGTGATCGAGGGATATTCAATATATTCAATATTTATTTATAATTATCGTTATTCTTTTTCTTTATTGTTTTTTACCATTTGTGTTACGTTCGTAATATAATTAATATATTAAGCATGTAAAGGAAGAAGGTGGCAAGTGACAATTTTTTTGAAGTGGGTTTTTTTTTGTTACAGAATACTAAACAATTCTAATACGTATCGAAGTAAAAGAATTGTTTCAAAATCGTATTTTCAAATTACATTTTTATCTCCATTAAAAATAAAGACTTTTATGATCGAGATATTTCTTATGACATTCACCCATGGACATAGGAAACACGGGACTAGGCATGCCATCCTAACTTGAATGAGCGGTGTTGAATCCACGGGAGGGGGAGAATTCCATGAGTGGGAAGAGCCGCCATCTTACGATGTGCCATTTGATTATGCGCACGAGCATTTTTGCCGACAAACTGTGCATGAAAATATAAATATGTGGGCGCTGCCATGTTTGTCGCGGGACATCAAAAGGTGGCGGACCTCCTCCCTCATTGCATCACCCTCGCAATGGCATGCCTTGTTCCTTGTTTCCTATGTCCATGCATTCACCAAAATATCTCGGGTGGTCTCACCATCTGAAAAGTTATAATTATTTTTTTTTTAATTAAGACGATTTTCAGAGACCATAAGAATCTAACCTCAAAAGTAAAACTCAGTTTTCTCCGAACTGAATGACTTAACTTTTCCCCTCTATATTCAGTAACTCTACGTATCTCTGGGATGGTACGTACAATTATTTTTATTGAGTATTCCATTTCTTATCACTATCTCGAGCCGAATAAGAAAGTTTAAAAAAAAGTGTTCACACGATTCGAAGGCGAAATTTCATGTTTTGTAATTGGCGATATGAATTTGACGCAATTTTTACTGCTGTCAGGCACAATTTTCATTTTGTCAGTTACTCCCTCTTGCCCTTCCACTTTTTAGATATAATACTTGTATGAAATCACATTGTATCACATTAAAAACCTCTCTTATTCTTAGCAGACTATTCAAAATTACAATAAATGTTGACAAACCCTTATAATAATGCATATATTTACACACACGTTTTATATGTAAATAAAGAAGAATGTCAAAATTGTATCATATATATACTTTTAATCCTACTCATTCACTAACATGTACAAACTTACATTCTAGTCTCAATATACTTTATTTTCCTACCAATATTCTAATATATCCACTGCAAGTTCTTTTTGAATTCTTTCTTTTAATATTCTCATAATATTTCTTCCTACATACTGATTTTCCTATAACAGTTCGCCTACAGTCTTACGCGTCGAGCTCAAACTGCGCGTTCAATCTAACAAAATGGTTGAATAGCGGTTGCGTGACTTGAACGAGACAGGGCCCTCAAATGGCTAGACCATGTATTTATTAGATCATGGCTACTGCTACTGCATGGCTACTCCGTTGAAATTTCTCAAATGTGATTTTTTGGGCCCCAAATTAATTAAAACTTTTAACCCAATACTTCGAAATTTAAAATTAATTAATTTTCATGATATGCATGTCAAATTTAATGAATTAGGAAGATTTATAATTGAGAATTCTTTACTTTTAATCTTCAAAATCATGACAATTTATATGAATTTTTATTTTATTTTGTTATTTAATTAAATTAAATTTATTTATTTATTTTATTTATATAACATTTAAAATTCAAGAGTTTCTGATTGCAAATATTCTAAATTAAGGAGTTTTAAATTGCAGATCGTTAAATTAAAAGAATTTTCCATTGCAAGTCTTTAAAATGGAACTTTTCAAAAAAAATTTCATATTATACCTTTAAAATATAAATCTTGAAAACTAAATAATTTGAAATTCCAAATCTTCAACATTTGAAATCACGGCAGTACTCAGAGTACAGATATTTTTTACATTCTCATCAAAAAAGTTAGTACATTTGTGTAAAATTTTACGCCTGGACACGAAATACAGGTTTTTACGAGTGTTTCTGCCTTTCCATATGCATGCTTGTTTGCGAGTATAATAACTTTTGAAAAATAATCTATTATATTGGCCGTTGGTATAATCTTTAAGTGTCAGAAACTAAAGATCAAGTTGATTGGCTACTTTGGGTGAAAATTCAAAAAGTTACAGAATTTTCAAAATTTCTGAGACAATTTTTTTCAAGATTTAAAAATTCCATGTACGGGTATTCGTAATAATTGGAAATCTGAACAATTTACCTCATCGACTTCTTTTGATAAAAAGAATATTACCAGAATTATAGCGTTTTCAACAAATTAAAAAAAATACCAAAATTGAAAGACTTGAAAAAAAAACTCGAGAGAAGAAAAACGTTGCTGTTTGAGAGCCCTACAAGATTATCATAACAACTTTTCAGATTGTTTCGAATAATCGAAAATTCAAATTTTGAAAGAATCAAAAAAATGAAAAATCATAAATTTAATTTAGTGATCAAACTGTGCAAGATGCGGAGAAAAGAAGAGAAATAAAAAATTGTGCACCTTAAAAAGATTCAAAAGTTTTTTATCAATTACTTTTTGAAACGAAAGGTAGTTTTTGTTTTATTCGTAAAAAAAACATCATTAAAAATATAAGATATAAGTGTTTGGACAAGCGACATAAGCACTGAAAAAAATAAATAGATAAAAGTTGTTTACCTTAAAAAGAACTAATGAATGTGTTATTAATCTAAAATGCTATTAACAATTTTCTGTGCTATTAATGTTACTAATGTCGCAACATTTCGGAAATCTGAAAATTTTCTTCGAGACATTCGGTAAGCACACATAAGGAGAATGCATAGATAAAGAATACATAATAAGGAGTAAATGAAAACAAATTCACGAATTGGATAATGTTTGGATGAAACCAGACATAATCAAGGATGTTCAGAAATCATGAATTAAAATTCACCTAATAAGCACCAAGGTTCAAAATGTCATTCTTTGACTACCGCAATTTTTTTTACAATTATAAAATGTCATATAAATAAAAAGTTAAACTTTACGTACCAAAAAAATAAGTAAGGAAAGAAGATAAACAAAGCAACCTCGCAATCCCTTTAATGCATGTTTGTTTTCTTTATTTTGCCCTTTGTTATTTTTTAATTTTTTAATTCATAACAAATATATTTGTCAATATTTTGGTGTTAATTTAACAAAGATTGTTTGAATGAAAAATTTAATTTAGATTGTGTCAAAATTTAATGCAATGACAAAATTATTATGAACTGAAAAAATTTTAAATTTGAAATTGGATAAGCATGAAATTACAATTTCTTTCTAAGATTCAAAGCGAAACTTCAAATGCAAACGCATTTTCTGGTAAAGTTTAGCTTTTCAATTTTCACAATACTTATCCTTGGGAAGGTAAATACAAAAAATAAATACGTTTCCGGTTGAAAGCAAGGTCCAGTAGTACAGCTTAAACTATTTGGAAATTCTCTTCTTTAGTAAAAATTATAAGCCCTTTTTATAAATTATTTTATAAATAGCTGTTTCCTTTATCACGAAATCACAAACAAAAAATCAGATTTTATAAATGTGTTTCTTTTCATTTCTTTATACTCCAAAATATTGCTCAGATGGAAGAAAATTGTTTCTTATACACAAAAAGTATTTAAAAAACAGTTTTTGAACAACTTGAAAAAAAGTTCAGAGGCTTAAATTGTTCAATATATAATAAAAATGCTATAAATAGAAAATTTTATTCTACTTTTTCATGTTTGACCTAAAACTATTCAATTTTAAAGGCTATAAATTACTAATGTGAAAAATAAGTAAAATTTTCTTATAAATTTTTATTTCAAACAGGTTGGAGCTAGAACTGGAATTGACGGGGATTTTGGGAGGCTGGGAAAAATAGGCAAATGGCAGTGAATTAATTTTTTGACCGGGAAATTTATGAATTTTTGGAAAAGAAATTGGTCCAAGTTTGGTTTGAACAGTTTTTTTTTAAATTCCTTAAATTGCTTTTTTCCTATTATATCATTCAGTTTACAGTACGTAATTCGAAAATCTTTCACTTCAGAATTTTCCGTTTAAGTTTTAAAATTTAAGCGTACATTTTTCAATTTCGAATTTTAGAATGCAGTTGTGAAGACCTGGAAAATTAATAATTAGAAGCGTTTCAAATTTAAAATTTTAGGTAGAAATCGTTTTTAGTTTATCAAATGCGATTATAAAGTATGATTCTTTTTTTAATTGAAGTGGACACCAAGGATTCACAAGTGAATCATAATTGATTTCACAACACAATTCGAAATTTGTTTAAAATTGAAGAATATTCCAAATTTTAAAGTTAAAAATTAAACTGTTTTAATTGGAAAGTCTTAGAAGTTAAACAAATGGAAACTCGCGATTAAAACTTTATAACCCATTTTCAATTAAAAATAAATTCAAAATAAATAAGCTGTATCAATTATAATAATTTAAAGTATATTTTAAAATATACTTTATGGAACATGATATTTTTTACGAATGTGTCAGTGAAATTCTGTTCGTATAATATTGTTTGCCAATGCGAAACGTAATCTAGCTTGGAACTGTTGTCTTAACATCTAAAAACCGAAAGAACAATTTCCCTATCATTTGGAATTATAATTATATTTTTATAAAAACGTTATTCTGGACAGTTTACAATATTATCGAATTTGAAAATTCCCGAATAATAAAACTCCAGGCCGAATGCTGTCTAATGATCAAATATACAAACTAGAAAATTCCCGAATTGCAGAAATTGAGAAAACAGTTTTGTGATTAATATTATTTATTTATTAAAAATACAGTAATCAAATATTTTTATTATAGAAATTTTGTTTGATGTTTAATTTTTTGAAATTATTGTTTCAATTTAAAATAATAATAATTGTATAAATATGTGATACAAACATAAATTTAAAACACGTGAGCTTTAAATGAAACAAAACTTGCAGGATTCAATGCAGGCTGATTTAACGCGACTTTTATTTTTATTATTTTAAATAATAATTTCATTTTTGCGAGCGTTTTCTGTAATGTACAAAAATACAATGCACATTTTCAAATAACTTTTTATCAAAAAATACATTTGTTCAATTATTGTTATTTTATATTCCAACAATAATTTTTAGAAACTTTAAACATTAAAAAAGTTTTTTCTTTAGTAAAAATATTTTATTATTCTATTAAAAAAATTTTTTAAACAAACTATTTTTTAATTGTTCAAATTAGACAGTTGTCTAGCCCGGATATTGTATAATTCGGAAATTTTCTGTCGGCAATTCTCAAATTCGGTAAGATTGTAAATTGTCGAGAATTTTCCAATTCGGGACTTTTATATTTCGACAATGTTATAATTTCGGAATTATTACAGTGATGTGGGAATTTTATTTTTCGGAAAAAGCGACTGAAAAACATCGAAAAATAAAATTCCCGACTCTGTAAAATTCGTAAATTGAAAAATTTAGCAAATAATAAAATTCCCGAAATTATGAAAGTCCCGAAATATAAAAGTCGAATTGGAAAATTCAGGAAAATAAAACTCCAGGCAGTAAGATATTACCGAATTTTAACAATCACCAGAAAAAATGGCTGAATTATAAAATAACCGAACTAGAAAATTCCTGAATTTAAACAATTAAAAAAATTGTTTATTAAATATTATTTATTTATTGAAAATACAATAATCGAATATATATTTCTGGATGAAAAAATTTGTTTGAGAATGTGCATAGTATTTGAAAAAAATATAAAAAAGTTCTGAAAAATCGAATTTTTTATTAATAAAAAAAATAATAAAAGTAATAAAAATAAATTTTGATATAAATCGTTGTTGAATTGAATCCTGCAAAGTTTGTGCAAAAATGTTATCATGTAGGTTCGAAGAAAATTTAGGCAGAACATTTTTTTCTTTCAAAGCGTACGTGTTTTTTAATGTATTTTTTAATAAAATTTTTATAAAATTATTATTCAGGTGCCGGAGATTTCATTTTTTCGGATTTTTCATTCATCCCTTTCTGAATTTTTTCCAGTGGTCCCATATTTTTATATTTCCTCTTAAAGTTACCAGGTGTATACATATGAAACCGGTATTTTTTCAAGAAAAAAACACATTTATTTCAAGAGAATGATAACAAATATTTTATTCAAAGTATGCGCCC
>NC_046659.1:39398349-39399875 GCF_010883055.1 Belonocnema kinseyi
CAATACGCCAATTAGCACAAATGGTAAGTTCCGACAGTGCCTACAAGTGTGCCTACTGGCCGCTAAATGGCAATACCGGTTTCATACGTATACACCTGGTATGTCTTTTTTCAAAATAAAAAGTCAACATTTCAAAACATTTCAAAATCATCAAAAGTATCTATTCTTTTTTAAAACTATTTAAAAAATTTTTCGGAACATTTAAATGTCTTGAGACTGATTCCCATTTTTCCTAACATTTTTGTAAAATCCTGCACACAAAATTGTTTTAAGAGCTTCCAGATTTTTTCTAATATTGTAAATCTTTTGAAATTGTTTGAAATATTTTTAAACATTCTCTTTGAGTTATGTACTTTTTTGAAATAAAAAATCATTTTAACTCTTCCCAGAAATTTTTATTGTTATCCTAATATTTCAAATTCTTGAGAAGCTCCAAATTTTGTTCTTTTCTTTGAAACATTCAGAAACCTCCAGCTTATTTGATATTTTTCTAAATTAATGCTTATTTAACTGTTCTTTAAGAATAAAAATAAAATACTTTTACCTCCGTAATACAAATAAAAAAGAAATAAAACAATTATAATCGTAACATTCCAAGTTTAAATTTGTCACTCTGCATTGTGTGTGTGACGATTTGTCCCGGTCTCAAGTCCAGCTCAATATTTAGAACAACTTTCATTTTTTTGAAATTGTAATTTTTCGGTTGTATCTTACCGGGCAATCATTTTATTCTTTGAAAGATTTTCTACAAATCTTATAAAAAATGTTTATATTCTTATCCAAAATGAGAAGTTATTAGTTTTTAATGAAAAATAAGTTTTTCGGATTTTATCAAATGTCGACATTTTGAGGCCCCTTGAGTCAGAAAAATAAGTTTTTACGTCGGGGCCTGTTTGTCTGTCCGGTGTCGTCGTTGTTGTAGTTGTCTGTATACCGGATAACTTTCGAAAGACTGGTCCGATTGGATTGGGCTTTGACACACTGTTCGAAAGACCAAAAAGAAAGATCGAGTTCGTTAAACAGCCATTATTGATACAAATTAAAAAAGTTGATGCTTTTTAAAAATTTTTGAGACCAATTTTTTAAAAATTTGAAAATTCTATCCACAGCCATTTATGGTACAAAAAAATATGAACAATTTATCCTGACAACTTTTTTTGATAAAATCAAACTTACCAAAGTTAAAGGATTTTAAAAATCCAAAAAACCAAACGAAAATGGACATTTGAAGCAAAAAAAGCTTGATATGGAAAAAAGTCAAGATGCGAAAAACGCTACTTTTTTAAGGCCCCATGATTATTTTGTCACATTCTCATCCATAATGAGAAGAGTTTTATGCGAAAAATGACTTCCGCGAATTTCATGAAATTTCGACGTTTTGAGGCTCCTTGAATCAGAGAAACAAGTTTTTACATCGGTATCTTTCTGTCTCTCTGGCGTCTACGTCGTCGTTGTTATTGTGCTGTGGTTTTCTGTATATCGGATAACTTTCGAAAGAATAGATGGATTGGATTGTGCTTTGACAC
>NC_046659.1:39399975-39404749 GCF_010883055.1 Belonocnema kinseyi
CTTTGTAAATCAATATTTTTCACAGAAAATTACCCCGAGTGACCTTCAATTATAATTTTATAAACGTGAAAAAACCACATTTCAATTATTTCTATGAAAAACGCAATCCCTAAGTAACAGAACGAAATCGGAAACAATAAGAGTTAATTTATTCACGAACAAGCTTTTTGAACAAAAATTACCTTGAGTGAAGCTTTAATATGTATTTGTTAATTTTTTAAAAAATCGGGCGTTATTTTATTATAAAAAAATAATTGGGGGGGGGGGGGACAAATGATAAAAAAATAAATAAAACTTAAAGTTGTACGATTTTAATTTGTAACTAAATAATTTGAGAGGTTTCAATCTAAAATTATCGAACACTTTCAATTTAAAAATTCAAATGACATATTTAAATATCTTTAAATTTGAAATTATTCAATATACTGTAAAGACTACAAATTTAAAATGTCTCAACTATTAAGGGTTTAAATATTTTTGAAATTGCTGTTCTGGAGACTAAAAGCACTTATTCTTTTATTAAGAAATCACAAACAAAATTGTTAAAGCAAGTTTTTAAAAGAGTTTTAAAAACCTTAAAAAAGATCAGAGGTTTTAATAGTTAGAAGTTAGTTATTTTTGACCTAACCTATAACTTATAACGAAAATTCTGAAAATTCAAGCAGTAAGGCTATATTCTGAAAATGAAGCAATTTTAATGTTAAAATGCAAGTTCTTAAACTGAAGGCCTAAAAATTTGCAAATTTTAAATTAGTGTTGTGTAAATTGTATTTGTATCTTATACGAGTATAAATAGTTCTTAAATTAGTTTTTAAATTTTCTGAAGTTTACCTTTTTTACATACTTAGATGTCAAAAAAGCCTACCAGTGACTGAAATGGATTAGAAAAAAATCGCCAAGATCCAAGAATAAAAATTGAATGTACAGCGAATTTTTAAATTTTTAATTGTGATTATCTTTAGCTTTGTGATATCAAAAATTTCCATACAATTTTTCTTTATTAATACTGTAGGAAAAAATTAACAATATTGAGCGCCGAGATTATAATTAGAGCAAATTTTCTGTAATTCTATGGGGACGGCTGAAGTATTCCGAAAAATAAACTTTCCGACTCGGTAAAACTCTCTCTCCCAAAAAATACAATTCCAAAACTAATAAAATTCTTGAACAGTTTATAATATTAACGAATTTGAAAATTCCCAAATAATAAAACTCCCCAAATAAAATTGTTTCTTAATCAGTATTAATTATTTATTAAAAATACGATAATAAAATATTGTAATCAAATAAATTTTTGTTTAATATTTAAAGTGTTAGAAATTGTTTGAATTTAAAATTAAAATTATAAAAAAATTTTTTTTAAATTTAAACAATAATGTTTAAACACTCCAAACATTGAAAAAGTTGTTTCTTTGGTATCTTTGGTAGATCTGAAAAAATTCAGCGATACATACATGTCAAAATTTTCTAACCTCAAAATATTTTTCTACTGCTTTACCGTCATATTTTTCGAAGAATGAGAAAACAAGAATTCGACTTCGTAGTACGATGAGGGCAGCACCTGATAATTTCGTATCACACGCTTACCCGCGTTGTCGCTATATGTTCATTCATTTATGTACATTTTTGTAAACGAGGATAGTTTTTTTTATTCATAAATACATGTATATCATTGTACTGTATTGATATGTATATTATTTCAGTAGAATATATTATAATTGACAGGTTATGTTAAAAATATTTCTCCGTATTTCTTCTACATTACAAGTATTGGAAGTGATATATTTTTAAACATTTTACATTATTTATGATACAAACTGCACTATTTTGAAACTAATTTAATTGATTTAGAAATTATACAATTCCTTTATCTTTTAACAACTTTTACTTGATATCTTCGCTTATTGCATTTACTACATTTCAAATATACTTAATTTCGCGTGCTCACTTTTGCAATATGGCTGGTTGTGGTGGAGCTGATTTTTATTGGTTAACTGTTTTTTAGTTGCGTGTGGCTAGACCGTGTATTCTTAGATCATGGTAGAAGCTACAACGAAGTTCTCTCGGTGTGCGTTACTGAATACTGGCTTCTTGGAAGCTGGAAAGAAACCAAAAATAAGAAGAATAATATAACCTATCTTTCCTCGAGAGACATACAACTCAAATTTCTTGCCACAAATATTTTTATATAAATTGCTTTTATAAACGAACTTTGTTCCGAATCGGACTAAATAATTGAGCCTTAGTATTTAACAATGTTTAAGAAGTAGGTTTTATCCTAACCATATCAAATAACCTATATGTATATTGTATAGCTGAATTACGGCTTTAATAGTTTGCTTTAATTCTTTCTTAGATTTGATGAAAAGGAGAGCGTCTCAGGAGTGCAGCAACTAAAATCTTCGGTTCAAAAAGGAATCCGATCAAGATTATTGGAACTTTATCCTTATTTAGAAGGTTATGCGGATCAGATCATTCCAAAAAAAGACTCATTCAGGATAGTGAAATGGTACGCTTTTATCCTTACCTTTCAATGTAGCGACCTCTTCCAAATATAAAGTAAGTGTGCCAGTTATCGGAAACTTAAGACGAATTTCAGATTTCAAATGCTTAAAAAACGATATTAAACATATTTAAAGCTTATGAAATGGGTTTTTTCGAATAAAACGTGACTTTAGAAAAGTAAATTACTCATTACTTGTAACATATCCTCTTAGAATGAATATTATAAGAATTTCGAAGGTATAAATACGAGAATGCATGGGGGAATCGGCAAGTTAGACATCTGGCTGCTTCAGTTATCGGCACTTCGATGTGTGAGTGATCGGCAATAGCGTGTAGGAAAAAACATTTTTGCTGAGGACGAAGAACATAACAGCTTACCATATATAAAATACTGCCTATCTGCCGACAACCTATGCATTCACGAAGATTGGCACAATATGCAATTAAGTTGATGTCAGTTATGGAGAAGTTTGAAATTAACAGTGAGTTATCCAACGTAAAAATAATGTGTTGGCCCTAAAAAGGGCCGTTTGGTATTTTTAAAACGGCAGGTTATTTAATAAGGTCAGTCATTTTTTTCTATTTGATGCAACTCTCTCTGGCAAAAGTTTTCAACCATATCTAAAGCAGCAAAGATTGTGTTCGGCACATCACTTTGTTCAAAAAGAAACCTGCGAGCAATTGTTAAACCAACTTCAGCATCTCGTCATCAGATTTTGAAGGTTCTTGTGCCTTTATACTATCCAATATCTCACTATCTGCAGGTTCACTAGCAAAAATGACATTAGTATTTACATCAATGAAATCTTCAAAAGTTACTTCTGTGAAGCCCAACATTCTTTGTAGACCATCCCACTCTTCAGAAGTACCATCCGATAAAGTTTCGTCTTGTTCTTGTGTTGCAAGATTTTCCACGTCAGTTTTCACGAAGTCAGCCTTCCGAGAAAGGCGCGAATTGTGATTTAAATTTGAAAGTAACAGGAATGTGAAACTGAACGGAACGAAAAATGGCGAATAGAGCTCCTGTTTGTATGATTATATAAAAAGGTTAAATAAGTAGGTTATTGTTTTTAAAGAATTGTAAGATAAGAAGAAAAGCTTTGTTTTTAGGATTGTAGAGGAAAGGTACTATACGGAACGATGGTAAGCCATGGCCAAATAGGTCACGCTTTATTAGCTTGGAGTAAATTCTCCGGACCTAGGCTATTTGTTCCCCCTCCCTGGCCTTGAGCAATCTTTTTATAATTCTCCGCCGGTAATTCACTTTAAGGTTCTTAATGATTCCTTGATCTATTGGCTGCAAAGAATGAGATGTTTTCATGCGTTTCCAATGTGGTTGGAAACAAGAATTTTCACCAGCAGACAAAATCTTCTCCTTGTCCTTGATGATGGATGTCAGAGAGTTGGCGGGAATCTTGAAATCTGCAACAATATCCTTCTTCCTTTTAACTTCTTTCTCGACACATCGAATGAGTTTTACTTTCGAACTCAATGATAATGTTGTATACTTGATTTTCTTCATACTCTCAAAATTGTTAAGGTCTAAGTCCTATCAACATTGAACTATACAAGCACACAGTCATCATTTATATTAGCAGCCCCACTCTTGTCACACACCAACTCCCACCACTCGCAACGAACCAATCACATACAACCGCATAAGTTATAAATATGAGTTCGTCGCACTTGTTACTTAGTCGTTGCTGTACTTCGAATTATAGAGGTTATCATCGCGGCGGGGTTATTATAATTCGAATTATCAAGAAATTCGAATGATCCAACTTCGAATTATCCAGAACTATTAACATGGGAAACATCAGGTTTCAGCCGGGGCAAAAAAAAAGTTCCAAACATCGAATTTTAGAGGTTCGAATTATTGAGGTTTCACTGTAACTCTAATTATATGCCATCTTGAAATGTCAGATAATAGGGTATTGAGGAAAAACATGCTAAAAAATGTATTATCTAAGAACTTAGAGAAGTGTGCCAACAATTTAAATCTATATAAAAAATGTCTAAATCAGTTCGAAAACTTTCTATGTAGAAACAAGTCTGCCCTACCGATAGAAATCTCTGAGTATTCTCAAGCGAAATAGCCTGGCCCATTTGTGTCTATAAGCAGAGTCGATTTGAACGATTTAGTCTTTAAGATAGTCTGAGTGATTTGGGTCCTTTTTAAGGTCCGTTTAGTGGTTCTTTTAAGAATGGTGCGACGGTAATATAATGTTCCTTTTGTATTCGTCACGTACCGGGCGGGCAGAGTTATTTA
>NC_046659.1:39404849-39423371 GCF_010883055.1 Belonocnema kinseyi
ATAATATTTTAAAGTTGATTTACAAATATATTTTATGGAACATGATATTTTTTATGAATGTGCCAGTGAAATTCAATTCGTCTAATTTTCTTTGTCAATACGAAACGTGATCTAGCTTGGAACTGCGGTCTTAACATCTAAAAACCGAAAGAACAATTTTCCTATCACTTGGAATTATAATCATATTTTTATAAAAACGTTAGAATATATAATAATTAAGAAATTGGAAAATACATACGAGAACTCGTTTAGACGAATAGTCTAAAAAAATCCGTAGAAATTGTAGACCACAAACATAAAAATAAAAACTAAATAATGTTAAAGAACTATATATAGACAATATATAGAATGAAAATTATAATTAATAATTTTAGAATTAGTGGAAAATATATGAAACCGTAACATAAATTACTCATCGACTTATATTTGTGGTATTTATTAGAATAACCATGTTTTGCAAAGTTATAAATGTAAAAATATTTTAATTGGCAATTTACTTTCAATCCAAATGGTTCTTGTCCGAGCTAAGTAACCAGTAGTGCGCCTCGAGGGGCCTACTGAGAGTTGCTTACAGCGCTACAAGTGGCTGTTGGCAAAATATATCGATGGGACTTCGTTGGTGCTATCTACGGGTGGCGGTGTGTAGAGGGGAAGTGACTTTTTTCGCTGGACGCGCCGTCTATATTTATGGCTGGCAACTAAGCCCGCACCGCATCTACGTTTATAAAATCTTTGCTGCTACTCTATTGATATCGTCTCTCGGCTTGTTATTTATGATCGTATTTCTCTTTTAATTTCGGAAAGGACATTTCAAAGCCTTTAAAACCTTTAAAAGAGCTACCTGAACCTTTAAATATATCTACCTGAGTGCCTGCGGACTAATCGGCTTCGGTTGTAACTTGACATGTAAATGTAGGGACTGGTTTTAAAAACAAAAGTAATAAAAAATTCCATTTTGCGGTCAAAGTATGTAAGATACGAAAAAATGTGAATAGACTAAATCACTTTTGGGTAGGGCGCTTAGTTTTTGTTTCAATAATAAAAAAATAAAAACAACATTAAAAATAAAAAGAATTTAATGTTTAGAAAAACGACATAAGGCTCGAAAAAAATTAAGATATTAAAAGAATATTACTAAGGTTTCCTATATGATTTGTTGCGAGAAATACGAATATGAAATTTTTAAATCGATATTAAATAGTTTTCAACATGTCGATTTTTAATTCTGTGAGCAGTTATAGGGGTGCCTCCACATATGACTCCACCTACTTTTATTGCAGGTAGGCCTTCAATCTTTATATAATTTTCACATAATCTTTTCAATACATGACAATTTATACTTGAAAACCCACTCTTCATATCATTCTCATTTTCAGAGCGCTTTATTCATACTTGTAAAATTTTTATTGCAGCTCTTGTGGCATTTTTCAAACATTTTAAATTTTTATTTATAACGTTAGTTTTAACGAAGAAACCAAAAACTATGCGTCCCATCCGGAAATGATTCATAACAAATTTGTATGTGTTTTCACTCTTTTGGTCAGAGCAACTTTTGTCCATTGTTTCGTTTCTTCAAAAATTGCACTGTTTTTATTTAGAAAGTTTTTTCCGATTCAAACAAAAACTGCGCATCCTATCGAAATATAATCAATGACATATTTGTAGCTCTTTTTTTGATGAACATCTGTCTTGCACATCTTTTGATGGTGCATTCAAAGTAGAATTTTCGATTTTTTAATTATTTTTTGTGCTACCAGTATTGCATTGTCGACGTTTCGAAAAAATTAAAACAGATGTTTCGATAATCTTGTACGGCTTTCAAACAGGAACGTTCTTTTTATCGAAAGAAAGTCACAAGGATAAATCGAGCGAGTTTCCTAGTCCAATATTTTATTCTGTTATTTTTAATTCGGTTTTTTACGAATAAATAAAAAAGTTCGAGTCAGATAAAACAGTGATTAATAACAATCTTGTACATCTTCTTGGGGTGCACAATTGTAGTTTATTAATTTTCTTTTTACTACTCCCTCAATATAAATAATAAGTATTTAATTAAATAGTGCTGTGGAAAAGAATTAAAGCAGTAAGAACATTTTAAAACAACAAGATTATCGTAACAAGCTTTTTAATTTGGTTGAAAATTCAAGTTTTGATCGCACAAAAAATGATGAAAAATAAAAAATTCAATTATGTGGTCAAACTGTGCAAGACAAAAAAAAAAAAGAAAATGAATCAACTAAAGTTGTGCACCCCAAGAAGATGTACAAATTTTTTATTAATCACTGTTTTATCGAAACGGAAAATGAAACAGGTACAATTAAAGCCTCCCGCGATCATGAAAATGTTTAATAACAAAATTGTTTTTGATAGAATGTGCACTTTTTTTAAATCAGGGACAATTCACAAAATACGTGATACATTTTTCAGAAAGTTAAAATACCCTCCCCCCCCCCCCCCCCCCCCCCCCCCCCCCTCGTAATGATTTTTCCGTTGCAATTAGCATAGAGAACGTATCACGTGTTTTGTGAATGGCCCCTTATAAAAAAAAGACAATGAAAATACGTATGTTTCAATATCAATGCATATTATGAATTGTAATAATATACATCCATTCAAATAATACATTTTTTCAAGGTAGCTGAGATTAAAAATTAATATAAAGCAAAGAACAAGTATTAAAGTACATTAATATATAAGTATTGTACATTATGTTGCAAGATCTGAATAAGCAATCACAGATCGAGATATACAGGGTGATCCATAATTTTTCAACGATTTTAAATTTGAATAAAATCTGATAAAGCGACGGAAACGCACTGGACAGATAGTGTGGAGTGTCAACTTTCATCTCATATTATTTAGGGGCCATTCACGCATTGCGTATGTTGTGAACGGCCCCTTGCTTGCAGAAAAAAATTGCATAAAAACACAGCTTATAGCATAATAAATCTTAATTTATTGCACTTCATACAAGTCCCCATTTTCTTATGTAAAAAATTGGTTCGGAAAATATCTTTCGCGAAAAATTGAAAACCGTGATTTTTTCGCTTCACTCTGCTCTTTTTTAACTTTCGATGAGGACATCTTTGTAATAAACTATGTAAAAAATTCGACAAAAATCTTGCAGATGCTATAATAGTTTAAATATAGATACGTTAAATAAAAATTGCAATATATTAATAACAATGAACGGAAAATGCACTTAAACATGACAATGTTATGTTTGGTAATATAGGTAGTAGAGAGCTATATTTTGGCTTAAATTGCTTGGAAAATTTCAACACATACAATCGAATAAAAATTAGGAATTAAAATCTTGAAATCCATTAATTAATAAGAAATAATCCTGCAAGACCGATGAATTGTAGTGTGAGTGTGAGGACACTATGGATAATGCCGCCTATGAAATACCACAGCTAAAGGTCACTTTGGAGGACCGCTCATTCATCACGTTCAGAAAAGAGGAAAAAGATACTTTTATTTCAAATGGCCTAAGCAAGTGGGCGACGTAAGTCGTAAGAAAATAACCAATGAACTTGACGTTTTAAAGTTTTAAGTATGTAAAATTCTGTCCTATTTTAATTCATTTTTAAAGCAAACCCGGAAAATTTCCAGAACAAATGCATACAAATTGATTTATATAGTATGCTTTTTGGACGTTTTTGAAAAAAATTGACAGGCAGATAAAATGCTGCATGAGATGAAAATTGGTCCATGCCTACGCCTTTTAGGAAGAAAGTATCTTCCTGTTTTTCGTGCAGTAGCTATCTCGTTTTCAATTAATAGACCTTTCAGTCACGGTATCCAGCTTTGTCCTCATACCCATACTACCATCCAATTTGTCTTCCTGGATTATTTGTTATTAATTAATAGGTTTCAAGATTGTCATTCCTAATTGCTATTCGATTATATTTGTTGAAATTTTCGAAGCAATCAAGCCAAAATATAAGCTCTCTACTACGTATATTACTAGGGATAGCGTGTTCACGTTTAAATGCATTTTACGTTAATTGTTATTAATATATTGCAATTTTCTGCTCATGTATGTATAGTAAAAATATGAAAGCATCTGCATGATTTTTTTTTCAAATTTTGTACATCGGTCGTTTCAAAGCTGTCTTCATGGAAAGTGAAGAAAGGACAGTGACGCGAAAAAACCACGGTCTTCATCTTTTTGCGAAGGATATTTTACGAACCAATTTTTGCACATAAACAAATGGAGACTTATATGAAGCGCAATAAAGTAAGTTTTATTATGGTATAAGCTGTGTTTTTATGCAATTTTCTTCTTATTAGTTAATTACAAAAATGTGCAACTGTTTTGGAGGGGCCTTCGTATCGTGAACCGGTAGTAGACGAAGGGATTATCCGTAGCTGTTAAAATTCCCTTTTTAGATCGGATTCTACAATCTATATCCCTATCATATAAAATAGAAACAGCAGTATAATGTACCGTTGGTGATACGGTGACTTCAGTTTTGATGCTCTTGTGCTTACAATTCCATTTTTTCACACAAATTTTTTAACACTTACTCCTAAAAACTAATATCCCAACACCTTATTTCTAAGACCGCTCGCTGTTACAGCCTTGCCTTCTTCGCTTCACCTCTCCTCGCATACATGCCCTTCTTTCCACTTCCTCACACTCCTCCAATCAGTGCTCCACTTTTGCATCCCCCGTCCCGCACAATTCACACATGCTCTTCTTTCTAGAAAGTCAGAACCTATTAAAATCTTTAATGTATTCGCATCTCATCCTCGCTATAAGCTCCTGATTTCCTTTCTCTCTTTTCTTATACAGATAGTGTGCTCTCTCCCTTTATATAATCCTCCCATAGTTCCTTCTACACCTTGACTCAATTACTCTGTGTTCCCCTCCGGCCCCTCTCCCTCCCCCTCTCTTTTCGGCCTTTTCATCATCTCCTTTAAGGCCTCATCACTCTGCGCTAGAAGCACTATGTCATCTGCATGCGCGAGTGCCCGTACCCTAACAGCTACGTTTCGTTCTCTGCCTCGACCCCCCTCCCCCACTCTAGGCTTCCTAAATCTATTTATAATCTTCCATACGTCCCCTTATGTCTTAACACTTCTCAAGTCCTCTTTAAGGTGTTTCTCCTTTACTTATCTTTATTCTTACACATCAATCTGAAATTCCTTCTCATTTCTGCACTCCTCCCTTTTTGCAATTCACCTCATCTTCCAAATCCCCCCATATCTCTTTCACCGACTCTACCCCCAAAGCGTACCTTCCCTAACTGTTCCTGATACTTCTCTATCGCCTCTAGTCCACCTCATCCTCTTCCCCAACGACATTTCTTCTCCACCTCGCCTTCAGCCGTTCTCTCCCCTCATCCACAGCCCTAATTCATATTCATGACTACATAGTTTATCACCGATACCCCTATCTTACTTGCATATGTATATTCTCCCTCTTCTTCCCCTGTTATCATACCATTCGCCACCGCCCAGCCTCTATCCCTCATCCAGTCTTTTAGAATCTCCCCCTCCTTATTTATTATCTTATCCTTCGATTTCCTTTCGAAGCTTTCCTCTTCCCTATAAAGGCCTCCTTCCCTCCGAATTCTCTTCTTAAATTCGCCCCCAGTACTAACATCCCTCTCTCTTTCCTAGCAAGTCTTGCATCCTTTCTTTAATCCCTTCCAATCTTCCATTCCATCCTCATTGTACACAGTCACAAACTTACACTTCAATTTATATTTATACATGTCAACTCTTATTTGCACGCCCTCTCCCCCTTTCTCTCTCTCTTCATGAACTTCTTCCTCTAATACATCCCTCACTCTCGTTATAATTCCCCCACTATTCCTCCCGTTCTTTTTCACTCTGACCGCCTCCTTTAGACTCCAGCTCCCTTGGCAACTTTTGCTCTATTCTATCCCATTCCCATTTCTATACTCATCTTTCTTCTTTATCCCTGCTACGTTCCAGTACAGCACCGTTTTCACTACTCCACCTTGCTTTACCCCCACCCTTCCTACTTCCTACAAAACAAATTCCCCTTAACTTACTTCAGCACTTCTTTCTCTTCGTCCCATACCCACATTTTTTTTTACTTTTATTTTCCGACAGCCTACCTTCGCCGCCCACCCTTCACTCCTCTCCTTCGTAGTCCTGTCGTTCAGTATTCTCTGTTCATCCCTTTCCTTCCTCGTAAAATCGTGATCGATGAAAACCTTCTTATCCGTTATCCTATTTATCCTATATCCTAGTTATCCTATATATCCCGCAACTTTTCTTCTCAGCTTTCTAATTCCACAACGCGTTATCCTAACTTTCCCTAACTTGTCTTTCATCCACCCTATACTCTGCAAAAACTCTTTCACACTCTCCCTTGCTTCGCCGATCTTTAGCTTCAATCCTCTTATCACAATATTATTTTTCATGCCTGTCGTCTTTTTTCTATCCATTCTTAACTCCATTGCCTTTATCCTTTCCCTATCCGCTCTTTCCTTCTTTTAATCCCTATGCTCTTCTACTTTCTCCTTTATCATATTCTCTACCCTCTTCCAAATAACTTTCATCTCACCCTCCCCCAGTCACCTACTTCTATTTCCGACCTGTTCTCCACCTTCTCAAGCCTTTTTGCCGCCCTTTGCTTCCACATCCTAATCTCTTCTTCCATCTGCTTTGTTCAAACTTCTTTTTCCTTTCTTACCGACATCAGCTCCCTCTCTGGTCCTTCTCCTTTCTCCCTCAGCTCTTTTGCCTCCTTTTCCCATTTCTCATCACTTACCCTCAGGTCCTTTCTCATATTTTCCATCTGCTCTACAGTACCATTTCCGTCTTCCTTTAATCGCCTAATCTCGTTTATCAATACCCTGAACACCTCCGACTGCCCCTCCATTTTTAGGGGGGTGGTGTATGATCTATTTTTCCTTGTGATTTTTTTAAAAGGATTAAATAATAATAAAAAAATTATGTAAATAATAACAATTAAATAAAAAATAATTAAATTACTAATAAAAATTAAATTAATAAATAATAATTAGATTATTAAATTTGTATTATTTTACATCACTTTATTAATAAATCCGTCTGCTAATTACATCAGTGGTTACATGTATTTACCGTATTTACAATTTTAACCTTAAAATTTGTGCCAACTGGTGAATATTTTTCCCGACTACCGTATGGTCGATTTTGAGTTTTGATTTCATATTTATGCAATCGGACAAGCATGCGTAAAGCCATTTTTTGGAACTAAAAGAATAAGTATTCACTAAAAATTTATTTTGTTGAAGCTATTGTTAATATAAATTCAATTTGTTAATATAATTTATATATAAAATTATTATAAAATGTATATATAGTTAATTTGTTAATATAAAACAATTATTTATAAGAGACCGGAAATTTAATATATCTTTTGATGGGAAAAAGTTTCTTCGCATGCAATTAGTATAATTGCTTGGCCTTCGGTGGGTACGATCCTGTCAACTGACGTCACTACGTGAAATACCTAGTAGTGCGCATCAAAATGCGTATACTTTGACTTGATACTGCCTGCAGTGAAGTCATATTGCTCGCGACCTTGCAAGTCTGTCGCGCAGTGCTGCCGGATACAAGTTTGGTGGGAGGAAAGAACCGTTTCGAGACTCGGGTTCCGGAACCCAGAACCGACGGCTCGGAACCGGTTCCAAGGAATCGATTCTCAGACATCTCAGACGTCCCTAGTCCACTTTCCTAACAGCACTGTCAGTGCTCTCGCTGACTACCTCCCGCTCTTCCGTCGGCAACTGGCACCGCTCCATTTAGCAGTACCTTCTGAATCCTTCAGATGTCTTTCACGACTGTGGCTGCTTACCGTAAAAAATTGTCAATTTGTCCCACTTTATTCCACCCTCACAGTCCCTGCAGATACCTTGTTCTCTCTCCTAACATCCTCCAGCACTACGAGAACCACCTTTGTCCCCCACAAAGGCCTCAACTCCTGACCACAAATTGCCCCGCTCTCTTGCCAACTAACCTCACTTTCGCTATTTAACCAAACCGCACCCCATAACTAAACTAAAAAATTAATTTTTATCTCCAAATTCACCCCTTATAGCCGTACTCACCTCCTATACTTCCACCCTCACACTCTTCTCACCTTCCACAGAACTTTCGTGACATACTCTCACCATCTGTGAGAACTGTCTTAACATGCTCGGAATCTTGTACGGTATATCTGCACTGTACAAATGACTAATTATTGAATTAGAAATACCTCAATCATCATACATCGCACCTTACGATAATTGCTGATAATGTATTAAAATTCCATTTGGATGCATATATCCTGCTAGTATCAAAGTAAACATAGTATATATTTGCAAGCTTTTTGAATTTATAAAATCTTCTGATTGCAAGGGAAGAACATTGCAGCAGAAGTAAAGAAATTCCGTAAAGAAACATCCCTGACGCATATTTTGGCCAGCTTGAATCCGAGCAGCGTAGGTTTTTCGTTCACAGAGGACTTTCAGCTTTCACTTTTTGTCTTATCATGTTCCTCGATATATATACTTATGTAAGGTGAATCACTCCCTCTAAGGCCTCGTGCCAGGGGCACAGATCGGGGTGGAGGGGGCACGAGTAAATTTTCCGAAAGCACCAATTGCTCTCCATAATATGGTACAGATTTCATTCTGTTCCTAAGTGAATCTTGTTCAACAACAAAAATCGTCCGCTCAGAATCGACTTTTATGACACCTTGACCAGGCTTGGCGCAAGATTTATCGTATATGTGTAAGGTTTCAGTTCCTGTGACGTTCATCATGTTCTTTTCTCACCTGCCAAAAAACGCATTAGGATCTCGGACTATACGCGCCAAGCCCCGCAGGGTTGTGATCCGTCTATGTCCAGGGTTAGCACTGTTTTTCCATTATGGCAATTTACAGAAAGGTCATTTTTTTCGAAATGACATTGAATACCCTTCAACTTGACTTTTTTTTTGGAATGAATAAAGGATCTAGCCGGGCAAGCATGGCAAATCGGCCTCCGTTCTTATCAGACTGAAATTCATGTACAGTTTTCATCCTGAGGTAGACAAAAACTACGAAGAATTTCAACCATCAAATTACATTCTTATGGAAGTTATGGATCGGGAAAGGAAAATAAAAAAGTGTTTTTTCTCAAAAAGCGCTTGACCTATTTTTATGAACAAAATATATGATTTGGAGCATGATAAGACAATTTACCAAAAAATTCAAGAGAACATTATGGCCAAAATAAAAAGTAAAAAAATTTTTTGAATTTGTTGAGAATTTTGTTTAAGATAATGTTTTTGATCTACCACAATTATCTTTCCACAAAAAATCTATACAACCCCTAGATTAGAAGCCAAAAACAAGAAGGAGAAGAAGAAAGCTTCAAAGAACCCCGATTTACCATGAAGGAGATTGAGGCTATGTCCGAAAACTCCGGTAATCAGGAGTTCCAGTGTTAACAGTAAAAATTCAGCAGAAAATTTACAGAAAGAAAAAGAGAATATATTTAAGAAATGGCATTTTATCTGTTTCGACAATTGGTTTAATTGTTGCCGAGAGTCGTTTCTCTGTAAAAAAATTGGAGGAAGTTAAATTAAATCAACATTTTCGCAAGAAAATTACCTACAGCGATCTTTCAATGTTATTATAAAAATCTGAAAAAGTCGAAGTTCAATACTGAATTGTAAAAAACACAATTTATATATCGGAAATGAATAATCAAGAAATAGCGTCCATTTAATTAAGAATGAGCATTTTTTGCCTAAAATGGCCTTGAGCGACCTCTAAATATATTATTTTAAATTCTGAAATAAATCAAAAGTTTTTTTCTCAGCAAAAGGAACGATTTGTAGGGGTGCCAAGTTGAATTAAGAAAATTTCAAAAAAGAAACACTAATATATATGTTGGCTGGAAGATGTAAGATGGATAGAGGGGGGAGAGATAGAGAGATACAGCTCTGGTTGCACAGGGTAGGTAAAAGCCAAAAAATGACTTCTAAAGAACAAAAATAAGGAAATAGTGTTGCTCAATAGTGTCACAAATAGTCTATAACAGGGGTTCCCAAACTTTTTTGCAGTTTTCAGGGAGGACAGGGCCGCAACCCTACCATTTTTTTTCCTCTACTAGAACCCAAGGGGGAAACTTGACTATCGGGCATGCGGGAGATTGCATGCTTCACGCGAGAGAATTAGAACCGGTTGAGAAATATGAAAATATGTTAAAATGTTAATAAATTTAATTTTAATTATTTGAATCATTTTTCCAATCTAGTTTTAAGCAAATGAAAACAAATTTGATGAAAATCGGTTAATATTTTCAATGCCAGTTGACAGTACTTGTAATTTTGCATGTACTTAACGACATGCTTAATTGCTCGAAATATTAACCTATTTTCATCAACTTTTTTTTCATTTTCTTAAAATTACATCAGGAAAATGATTCAGATAATTAGAATTAAATTGAGCCATGTTTCTACGATTTTAGTTATTGAAATAGTCTTAAATTTAATTACAATGTAAGGTCCTCATAGCTGGGGGAGGGGGCTGCTGAGTGGCTGGGCTCGGGCAGGCTTCCCCCTCGGAGGTTGCCCGGCCCGGGGTGGCATCCCCCTGCCAGCGGCAGTCTCATTGGCCAGCAGCACTAGTTTGGGAATTGCTGGTCTATAAGGTATAGTATATAAGGTTTGTTTGTAAAAAAATGTAATTGTTCTGTAAAGACTCTCAGATGCGAAAAAGAGAAGTATTACAAACAAATAAAGAATTATATGTATTTACCATTTTTTAGCGGGTTTTAATGTTTATAAATTTTTTATGCTAAAAGATTGCCTGAAAATTTATCCAGAATTGAATCATCTTCAATCATTCTTCCTTACTCAAAACTTATCCTAAATTTAATTATGATAATATCTAAACTTGAGTCGCTTTCATAAAATTCGACTCATGGCTCACGTGCTGAGCGATTCAGATTTTTTTTACTTAATTCTCAGTTGAGTCAAATCGGGTTATAGTCGGTCTAATTAGACCATTCCCGTCACTGCATCTCACCCTCTCTTACTGTTTTATTTTTCTTCATTTTTTAAATTTGGTAAATTAAACAAGTTATCAATTACAGCCATGATCACATAGAAATTATGGTGAATGGTTCGGGAGAATTATTATTTTTCCGCCACCGAGAAGGTCCTTGGATGCCGACATTAAAACTTCTACATAAATGTAAGTCACCTTTACTTTAAAGTAAAGAAATCCACAAATTTAACTTGAAATTTTTAATAATAACTATGGTGATGTTTTCTTTTTAGATCCCTTTTTTCTGCCAAAACAACAAGTTGATAAAGGAGCAATTCGTTTCGTCCTCAGTGGAGCAAATATAATGTGCCCTGGACTAACATCAAAAGGAGCACAAATGACTCCTGTTCCTAAAGGAACTGTTGTTGTATCCTTTAGAATTATGTTTTTTATTGTAGATAAGCACTATTTTCTGGAAAAATAAAAATGTATATAAATTATTTATCCAGGAAATACAAATTCCGTCGTATAATCAATCCTTAATATAAAATCTATAAACGATATTGTCGATTTCGATTGTCATAATACTCGATTTCATTGCTATATGCGTGTGAGACGAGGCGTCAGTGGGTTAGACAGCAATGGAAAATATTGAAAAAATTTTCAGGATTGCTCCTTCTTTGTTAGCTACACGCGTGCGACAGTGGCATCCGTAAGTCACTGTGAGTTAGACAGTAATGGAACGTTACACGTCTTTTCTTGAAGTTAATGATCCCAATGGAGTTGCCTTGATCTGCGCTTGCTTGGATTTGAGTGATGTTCATTGGCTACGGTGCGCGTCTGTACTTGATTTTCAAATACGTACGTGAACTAGAGCCAATGAGCGCCGCACAGTTCAAGCATGCGCAAGTATTTTTGGATCACTGTTGGGAATAATGATCCAATCGAAATTCAAAGTTGTTATTTATAATCGAATTCTTATTTCAATATAAGCCTCTCTGTTTGATATTTATCATCGTATTTTTATTTCCATTTCGGAAAGGATATATTAATGCCTTCAAAGCATTTAAACGAGCTATCTGGACCATTAAATATATCTACCTGAGTGCCTGCGGAAAATTTCTCAGAGCTTCTCAGAGCCTTGAGAATCTTTAGCATATACTCTGAGATTTCTATCGGTAGGGTTAGTATATTTTTAATTACAAGTTAATTTTTGAGCTATTATTTGTTATTAATATAAACATTAAAATTAAGTAATAATCCTATGAAGAATGGCATTTGTTCTAAGTTTTGTTATTAAAAACCATTGCTGGTGTAAAATGCGATAACAACTTTTTGAGATTTTGAGGTTAGGAATTAATTTGAGAATACAAGAGCGAACTGCTGGTCGCAGAATTAGATAATTTTCGCCAATTTAATGTAAATCATCCGTTTATCTACAAAAATCTATAAAACACTATTTTTTGTTATGAAAATTTACGAAAATGTGCTACAAAAACTTTACGAAAGTTAAGCTTTTACTCATTTTTCTTAATACGAAAAAATACTCCGTGTTTGAAATACATTGAAAATTAGTGAAATTTGTCATACAAATTTCACAAGAATTGCATTTCAATTTATAAAATTTTTGGTGAAAAAACAGAAACTATTTTAATGAGGATTAAAATAAAAAATAGCTTTTTATGTTTTCATCCTACTTCTTTTTGATAAATTTTTTAACTGCGAGCAGTTCGCTCTTGAATTGCAAAATGTAATATTAACCTTAAAATCTCAATAAGTTGCTACCGCATTTTATATCAGCAATTAAATTTTATAACAAGTTCCATGCTTCACAGGAATAATACCTAAGGTTAATGTTTATATTGAATAAAAATAGTAACTAAAACATTAACTTATAACTAAAAATACACCAATGTTACACTAACTTTACTCAATATCAGAAAAGTACCATTAAACTCCTTGCACTTCACCTTCACCACAAAACAGCTCTATAAAATATATAGGCTTCCAATGTTTTATGTGCTTTTAAACAATATATGGTTTAAGAAATGTGGGATTGAATGAATTATGTTCAGGTTTATGGATGTATCGGGTCTTCATATCTGCCGACAATTTTGGCAAATACTCAATTTTTATTTTATAAAAACACAATTTTGAAAACCTCCAACAACAGATGCATACTATAGGGATGTACGGGAAGCCAATGGTCGGCGAGAAATTAGTAATTGACCAACTAAATAGGAACTTACAACAAAATAGTTGCATTCTCAATTAACAAGATGAATTTTCAAGGGAGAAGTTTTATATTTCTAAAAAAAAAACACAAATTTTCAACAAAATACGGGAATTTTCAAACAAATAATTCCATTTTTAATTAAAAAAGACCAAGTTTCAATAAAAAATATCAAATTTTAAACAAAAATAGAATAATTCAGTTTTTAGTATATAAAAGTTAATATTCAATAAAAAACGATGTAATTTTCTACAGGTTATTAATAATTTTAATTGAAACAGATGAACTTGACACCAAATAGTAAAAGTTTTAACAAAAAAGATTAATTTTCAATCACAAAGATTAATTTTCTATTAAAAAAATCTTTTTTAACAAATAATATAATTTTCAACTAAATTAATTTTCCATGCAAGAACAATATTATAAAAAGTATTTAAAATAAAATAGAATTTACTTAAAATCAGGCAGGTTCTACACATTATATAGCAGAATCTTTCAGCGATTAACCTTTTTTTATAGTAAATTATGCAAGACGTTTCTTTCCGATCTAAGAGAAAAAAATAGAATTTGGGCATCTATGTTAAAAATAATAAAAATCAGATTCATTTTTTACCCATAAAATTAATTCTCTACGAAAAAACTATTAGTTTTCAACCATCAATGATATAATTAACATTTTCCTTAAAAACATTAATTTTTAACAAAAAAATCATGAAAATAGTTGAATCCTCAATAAACAAGATAAGATTTTAACAAAGAAAATTAATTTTCTACCAAAAAGACGAATTTTCAATTAAAAAAATTAATGCTCAATTATAACAATAATTTTTCATCCTAAAATTGTAAATTAAAATATTTAATAAAATAGCTGAATCCTCAATCAAAAAGATCAAATTTCAAACAAATAGTGGAGTTTTGAACTAAAAAAGATAAATTTTTAATTAAAAATATAAATATATAGAACCAGAAATAGCATTATTTCTTTTTCGTTAAAAGAATTAATATTTAACAACAAACATTTAAATTTTCAACAAATTAGTTGAAATTTATCAAAATAGATAAATTTGATAATATATAGTTGAACGTTCAAACAAACGGATCAATTTTCAACCAAGAAAATTAATTTTATATAAAAAAGACGATGTTTGAAACAAATAATTGAATTTTCAACACAAAAATATCAATTTTTAATTCGAAATTTTAATTTTTCACTGAAAATGGGATTGTTAATGTTTCAGTTAAGGAATTTAATTTTTAACAAAAAAAAAAAGGAATGTGCAACTTAATAGTTTTGTTCTTAATCACAAAGATAAACTTCAAACCAAGAAGACTAATTTCCTACCAAAAACCTAAATTGAATCGAAATATGTGCTTTTCAAACAAATGGTTGATTTTTTAACTAAAAAAGATCAATTTATACTTTCAAATATCAATTCTCTAGCATAAATGGTCTAATCCAATTTTATCTTACATAAATTAATTTTTAACTAACTATGAAGAAATTAAAAAAAAAATTGAAACCTCAATGAAAAAGATGAATTTTCAACTACGAAGATTAATTTCCTACTTGAAAAAGACGGTTTAAAAAAAATTTAATTTTTAACAAAAAAAGATCCATTTTTTAAATATTATTTTTGTATAAAAAATGGTATAATGAAATTTTCTCTTAAATAAATTAATTTTTCGCAGAGAAAGGATTTTTTTACAAAATAATAGAATCCTCGAAAAAATGATGAAATTTCAATTAGGAAATTTATTTTTCTACCAAGAATGACGAATTTTCAACAAAATTATGAATTTCCAAATATTGTATGAAAGCAGATGAATTTGTTTCCAAATAGTTCAATTTTTAACGAAAAAAGATCGATTTTAATCCAAAAGGAATAATTTTCTACGAAAACAGAAAAATAAAAAAATTGAATTATTAAGTAAAAAACGTCAATTTTCAATTTAAAATATCAATTTTCAACAAAAAAAGTAGAATCAAAATTTCTTTTAAAGAAATTGATTTTTGACAATCTGAAAAGGATTTTGTTTTTAATAACTGAATCCTTAATGAAAAATATAAATTTCAACAAAGAATATTATTTTTATACAAAAATTACGAATTTTCTACAAAATCTAGAAAGTTTCAAGCAAATATATGATTTTGATCTAAAAAATATCATTTTTCAACCAAAAGTAATATGAGTAGATTTTACCATCATAGAAGTTAATTTAAAAAAAAATAATTTGAAGAAAGTAATTGAATTTTCAATCAAAAAGGTTAGTTTTAAACCGAAACAGATGAAGCTTCAATTATGAACTTAATATTCAACGAAAAAATGGGATTGTTCAGTTTTTAGTTAACAAAATAATTTTCTATTTAAAGAAGTGTAATTAAAAGAAAATATCTGAGTTCTCTACCAAAACACATTGTAATTAAAAATATCAATAAATTTTTAAACAAAAATGGAAAGTTAAATTTTCACTTAAATAAATTAATTTTGAAAAAATAAGAATTGCCCGAAAAATGGTTGAATCCTCAATCAGCAAGATGATTTTTCAAACAAGAAGATTAATTTTCTACTAAAAAAGACGAATTTCGAACAAAATCCATAAATTTTTAAATAATTAGTTAGATTTTTAACGAAAAAAGATCACACTTTAATTAAAAAATTTAATTTTCTACGAAAAATGTCATAGTTGAATTTTCTGTTAGAAAAATTAATTGTCAAAAAAAAAAAACATTGTTATAAAAATTATTTTAAAGGAGATCGAGTCCATTTAACATTAGGTAGGTTCTGCACTTCGAGTCGCTGAATCGATCATGAAGGGAATTATGTTGTTTTCAGATTAAATTTTGAGAGAACTTTTTTTTCGTTGTAAAATAAATTCAATGTTTAAAAGATAATTTTTTAACCAATAAGATTAATGTTTTACAAAAAACATGAATTTTCAACCAACTACTTGATTTTTAAACCCTAAGGGAATAGTTTTTTGAAAATTTTTGTTGAACATCTTCAACAATTTAGTTGAATTTTTTTTCAGTCTTGACCGAAAATTGTTTCTTGGCTAAAAACTCATCTCCTTGGATAGAAACTTGAGTTTCTTATTAAACATGAACACAATAATAATGTATCCCTTTTGGTTAAAATATCTACAACTGTAATTTGGTAGTTGTGAATTATCTTTTGTTTAAACTCCTTTGCTGAGGACTCAATTATTTTGTTTAAAATTTGCCTTTTTTGTTTGCATTTGACTACTTGGCTAAATGTTAAACTAATTGAGTAAAAATGAATATTTTTGTGCCAAAGATTCCATCATTTTAGTTGAAAATTTATCTCTGGTTAAAAATTTTAAAATTTTCTTGAAATGCAGTTTTTGGTTCAATGCAGCTGTTTTTGTTTTAAAATAATAATATTTTTTAGTTTTTGGCTGAAAATTCATCTACTTATTTAAAAGTTTAACTATTTTGTTAAAATGTTAGGTGTTTGGATAAAAATGTAACTATTTGGTTGAAAATTCGTTAATTTTTTTAAACTTAAAATTAAACCTTTTCATTTTCAGTGTAAACGGTTTTGTTAAAAATTTGGGTTTTTAATGAAAGATTTGCATTTACAACCGAATAGGTTAACTTTTAACGAAATATTTAAATTTCCAACTCACAAATAAAAATTTGAAACTGAATGGGCAAATTTCCAATCAAAAAAGATTAATCTTTAACAAAAAAGAGTTGCATTAAAAAAAAAAAGAATTCTCAATGAAAACGTAGTGGTGAACATCTTAAAAAAAATGTCAACAAACTATATTAACCTGCAAATATTTTTCTGTAAAACAGTTATAACACCTTTCCCCTCCATATACCTCAATAAACCATATTTTTCACAACACCTTTACCCCACCTGATAAGTTTTCAAGTATTTATTGGTTTAAAGTGTTATTTTTAATAGATAATTCTATTAATTTCAATGTAATTTGAAATATAATAATTATTAGTTGAATTTTAAAGAAACATTTTAAGGGGGAGACTTGACCGAGATTTTCAAGGGAGAGTTTACCACGTGGCAACAAGCTAATTATGTGTGTTTTTCTACCTATAAGAAAACTGAATATTATAGTGCGCGTGCAAAAATTTTGCTAAATTGATTGATAAAAATTTTGGCTTAAAAATGCAAAGTTCATTATTTAAAGAATATGATTATCATCATCGTGAGTTACAAAATTGTGATAAATTCTATTCATCAATATTAGGTGTAAATTAATTTTCAATAAAAAAAGCTCATTTGGAATAAAATAGTTTAATTTAATATTCTACGAAAAATATATCATTTGTTAAAATCCTATTATAAAAGATTAATTACAGTTTCAGGTGCAGCACTCATCCCTTGGTGCCTTCTATTAGTTTATACTAATATTTTGTAACATTAATTAAATATGTATAACATAGAAAAGATAGGCTTTTGGTTTATTCTTTTTTATAAAAAGATAAATAGGCGCGCGCAAGACTGTTAGTTTTTATCTAAATATCTGACATGTAGTTCTGTTATCTGCCTTAACTATATAAACAGGCAGTAATGGCTGAAGGAAAACAACATGCTCTTGCCGTTGGAGTTGCTACGTTATCAACAGAAGATATGTAAGCAAATTACTAAGCAACATTTTTATCACATATTTGGTGTAAGTAAATTGGAAACTTCGTGCATAATATCTAAACATTCATCCCTGTAAGAAGACTTGAATAGAAACGAATACTACATTTCAAATTGCACCAAAAAATCGATATAAAGTAACTCTGTAATTCTTCCAGCAATTCTAATTTTGAATTTATTATTGAATTGAAACACCGCATCGTAGAACGGGATATACATTTTTTTCGAGGAGTAGGAAGGCTCTTGGCAGTGTTTCAAAATATTTTTAATTTTTGTTAACACACACTCGTATAGGAAATTTAATGGTGCATCTTTTTTTCTAATTGGCCAAAGTTGTTACTCTCTTCATTTTTTAAATAACCAGAAACGAAATTATTTTCGCACAGAATAATATGCAGTCTTAATTTAAGGGTTTTCTATAGCCCACTGAATTGCGCCCTAAATGCGTTTAAATGCGCCATAGATAAAAAATGTTGCGCCACAAAACTGTATGAGTTATATTACGTGTTGCGGGGGCTTGTGCCACAATATCCCCCTCATTTGAAAAATCAAAGTTTCAATAACATGACCTTGAAGATCTTGAAATGCACTTATATGCGCCATAAAGAAATTATTTTGCGCTACATTGATAATCGAGTTATCAGCGAACAAAATAGAGGGGGGGGGG
>NC_046659.1:39423471-39427384 GCF_010883055.1 Belonocnema kinseyi
ATTATTTGTATTATACTTGTTTGATTATGATACCGAAAATGTTTGTTTTTACGTATTTCTAACGGCTTAGGAAATCCTTCTAGAAAGTTACAATTTTTATTTTTTTGAAGAAAATTTTCAAGGGTCATACTCGTTCAGACCCACCGATTCTAAAATTTTAGACAAGTAAATGTCGTTTTACCTGTCGTGGTCATAAAAGTAAGACGAATGCCTATGTCTCGACTCAGTTTTGAGACGCAGCCGGGCATCGATGTCTTGGAGACGAACTCAAGACATAACCAAGTCGAACTCAAGTCGAAGCATTTTTACTCGGGCTACTATGTCAAGTATATTTTTTATTATTATTCATATGCCGTTAAGCCAATCTTTTGTTTTTCTATGGCTCTTTCTATCTTTTTTCTTTAGAGTCACAAGTCACACATTCCCAAAATTCTTTTCTCAGTCTACATCTAGGCACGTTACCATTCACTTCACCTAACTACAATTGTTTCGTCAAACTATCTTCAACCATTCTCTCAACGTGACAAAACCATCTCAATAAAATACTGTCACTTTTCTCCATGAATGTTTCCTCTAAAACTATTCTTTGAGAACCCACTAATTAATGGCATTGTCCATTAGCGTTTTACCGCATACATTCCGCATGAATTACATAGAAACCTTGTTCACTTTACTCCTATCCTTTTGTTGGTATAGCCAGGTCTTGATACCATACAACATAGTGGATGTAAGCACAGAATTATATGTTGCAATTTTATCTTTTTTCGTCACATTTTTACTTCTAGTCATGGATCCTACACTGTAGATAATATTTCTACTCCCGTTTGTACGTATGAATTTCTCTGCGTCTATCTAAACCATCGGGACTAATTAAACTTACAGAATGCACGACAATTTCAGCCAATTTTGTGTACAAATTTGTAAAAGAATTTGTATATGAATATTATTATTTTGTCGATGTGTAATATGACTAATCCCTAAAATGCGCATAATCGCGGCCGTTGCATCAATTCGCACAATAGATGTGTTTCAAAACGCGCATGCGCTAAAATAATTCTAGCACAGTCTGCTGCATTGAAGCACTTTGCTTATAATTCAAAGGAATGGAAGTAATCACTTTCGAGGTGGGTGTCGAAAAAAATATTTTATGTTCCGTTTCTACAATTCGGCGATTCATTTGGAAGATCTGAACTTTTAAACAATTAAGTTGACGATAAAAATTGAATTCCATAAAAAATAAATATTTCATAATAGTGCTTCAAATGCTCGACGGATTCTAGGGACGCAGCGTCGTTGGAATCCAGGGTGCAATCCCGGCGGAGTCAAACATAAACATGACATAAGTAAAAACCGCTTGAGAGAGGCAATTCGTTAAAATAAACCGTGAATAGTTTCTCCTCAGAAGAGGTTATATTTTTCTTCTTTTTACAGTTTAAGAATCGTTTATAAACTTCAGAATATTCCTCTTCGGATTTTTCCGGCTGCAGTTTTCATAATTCTTAAGCACTTCTTCGGGTATCCCAACATCGCTATAATCCAAATCATTACATATTTTTGCCAATATTGGTTGAAGATCTCCATTCGAATAATAATTGACTATTGTGAGTAGTGACTAATTCTTACCGGAAAGAACCGTTTGACTGCACTGAAAGCTACGATATCGTAAAATGTTGACTTATACTTAATTGAAATTTACTTAATAGACTTAACTAAATAACAAAGAAACCTTAGCAAATAACGTTAATATGTAATTTGCAGCTAAGTCGCTTTTAGCGCCGCCAATCGTATTTTTCCGGGTCGAGTTACTGTTCAAGTCATTCTAACATTTTTTGACTTCAATTATTCCGTCGGAGGGTGTTAGTTAACCCTCATTACGTACAGGGTGTCAGAATGACCCCAACATCAACTCCAGACTAAAATATTAATAGAATTTTGAGAATATTTTTATACACCTTAAAATAATTTTCATTAGAAAAAAACATTTTTCATAGGTATGAGTGATGAGGGTTAAAAACCTCCAGTCATATTCTCGTTTCACTCGAACGTAAAACAGTAGAAAGAGATACAATGAATATGGCAACGTGATTGCCACACTTACTTCGTCACACTCTCGAAAAAAGCCCCCCTTTCTCCAGTGTAAACTTTCAGAGAAAGAGACTGGTTTCCATGCATGTATTTTGAAAAATAACATATTTTTACATTTACATAATAATTTCTCTATTCTAGAGCCAAAGTGAATAAAGGAGTAGGCGTGGAAAATTGCCACTATCTAAATGATGGACTTTGGCAAATGAAGGCTGTGAAGTAAAAAACCTCTGCTACCTACATCGGATGATTAATAAAAAAAAAATGTATTTTAAAATCATGTTCAGTTTTTTTTATTAAACACCGTCTTTATACTTTAAATTATTATAGATTATTGTACGCTAATTTTCTTGTAAAAAAGAAAGGAAATGAAAAAAAAATCAAATATCTATTCCGAATAACTTACAAACTCTGAAAGTTTAAGAAATCTATACCACTGTAGTACTCTTTTAGTATACCTGGTAAGAAGGGGTTAACCGCTGTTAAAATCCCTTTCGGTCTGGTGTACTCTCTTGTAATTTTTTGGTATATTATTGTTAATTTTTTAATATAAAATTTTGTGAACTTTTGAAATCCCTACACTGTTAAAAATGTTTGCAATTTTAATATACATTTCCATACGCATTCTACAAGGAACAACTTAAATATTCTTTGATACTGAATAAGATAGTGATCTCAAAATATACAAAATGTGAAGTCAACATTGCGACTTGAAATGGTAAAAAGAAAGATTACTGGAACAAGCAGCTTAAATAACTATTTGAAATAGTACAGTTGAACGTGTAAGCTGTATGAATAACTAATTTTAATAGTAAGCAAAGAGTGGTGAGTTTAAAATGGTAAGTAAATAAGTTCAGTCGCATAACTAGAAACACGTGGGCCCTCTCCGCGAAAATTTTTAGTTGGTCCGTTTGAAATTAAAAAAAGAAGGCCGATGTATAACTTGCTTATCAATAATACAACAGTATAGCCTAGTATAGTATCTTCGCTTCTCAATTTAGGGGAGAGAAACCCCCCTCCCCTCCCCGGAGACAAAGCGGGGTTTCGATTTACAGTAGTTACGCCACTGACATTTTACTAAGTAAAATTGTCAGAAATTATTTTATAATGTTTTCTCTTTCATCATAGTACTAGTTCAGGTAATAATTATAATAAAGAAACAGCGAATAATGTCTACTTTATATTTCAATACTGTTTTTTTGTTTGGTACAAAGTTTTCAGAAATTAAAAATATTCTGCAAAATTATATTAAAAAGATACTTTTTTACGTTGTTTCTACTATGGAATTTTCTGCTTTTGATATTTCTAATTTCTTACAACACTAAAAAATTATTAGGATCATACTTGATTAAGCATTAAGCCGCCCAGGTTCAAATATTTTCATTTGGTTATTTTTGTCTCCAATAAGCCGAAAATTCTTAAAAGAAGTCGTTATATTTACATTTTTCTAAGCAGAATGAATTTTAATTTTTGCAATGTTAGAAATGCACTGTGATATCGCGATCTTTAATCTTTAACTTCTCGAAACCCAATAATTTTTTTGTATTAAACATTTTTTATTCTAATTCAGCATCCCCACATCTCGAGAGAAAAACTTTATTTTTGTAAAAAATTTTAACTTGAATCACTATTCAACGATTGTCTTATCTTAAAATAGTTATTTCGGTCTTGCATTCGATATATTATTACGTTGCTGAAACTATTTTTTATTTATACATTAGTTATGTAAATGAATGTTGCGTTTTCAATAAAGTGAGGTGGTTGTGATATATAATAAAGTGAAATATGTAAGCTATTAATTAGAACAAATTTAATTAAATATTTATTA
>NC_046659.1:39427484-39432262 GCF_010883055.1 Belonocnema kinseyi
CCCCCCCCCCCCCCATCTTGCATAGAAAAACTTCCAGAACATGAAATGTTCAGTAGAATCCGTAGAAGTTTTCTGTCAAGTTTTACTCAAATTGACGTAGTCGTTAATGAAATCTAAGCTCTGAAAATGTTACTTTTCAACCTGAAATCTTCATATCAATGGAATATTTTAACAAATTAATTAAACTGCTTTATAAAAAATGAAAGGAAACAAAAGTACAGAATTTGTCAACATGAGAAATAGTAGGGGGGAAATGGTATATGATGCAGACGGAATACTGGAGGCTTTCAGAGACTATTTGAGGAGACAATTCGGAGATGAAGTTATAGGACACCACAACTGCGATGTTGAACACGACGCGATAAAAAACTCAATTGAGAAAGTTTGTGTCACTGAGGTTAGGGATATAATTAAGAACTTGAAAAACGGTAAGGCTTAGCTTATTAATTACCGTAAGTAAAATAACAGAAGTAAAGATTTGGGAAGTCCAAAGTGGGTTTTTGCCAGGAAGGTCATGTACGGATCAAATATTTAGCTTAAGGCAAATAACAGAAAAAAATTTGAGAGTAGGAAAAAAAGTTTCCTGTGCATTTGATGACAGAGAAAAAGCTTTTGACAAGGTAAATAGAAGTAAACTTTGGTAAGTCCTGGAAGAGTTTGGAAACAATGGATGGCTCCTACAAGCTGTAAAAACAATATGTATGGGTAGCAAAGCGAGTGTAAGGGTGAATGGGAAATTGAGTGACTGTTTCGATATTATTCAAGGAGTTAGACAAGGATGCGTTATGTCTTCATGGTTATTTATATTATTTATGGACTAGTGTTTAAGAATGGCTCTTTTCGACAAGAGGGTGTGGATCTCGAAACAGTAAGGGTACGTGGATTAGCGTTCGCAGATGATAAGGTTGTTATGGTAGAGTCAATCGGAGATTTCCAAAGAATTTTGAATAAACTCAATGTAAGCATGAAGAGCATGGGCCTCAAAACTAACGCAAATAAAACAAAAACTATGGTGTTCGAAGGAAAGAGTGAGAAAACACTATGCAATATTTTATTGAATGATGAGAGAAGGTAAGAAGTTTATTGGTAAAGCAGGTCCCCTTATCAGAAGTAAAAATATATCAAATAAAGCTAAAATGGCAATACATAATTCTATGTTTGTACCGACTGTACTGTACGGTAGCGAGACATGGACTTATGAAGAAAAAGATAAAAGTAAAATTAACGCAATTGACATGAGATTCATGCGCATAATATGCGGGAAGACCCTGATGGACAAAGTAAGTAACGAGATAATTCTGAAAGAATGTGGTGCAGAAGAGACGCTAGTAGACACATGGGAAAGAAATCGGTTAAGATGGTTCGGACATGTTGAGAGAATGCCAAATGAACGACTAACGAAACAGGTGTATCAAGGTAAAGTAAATGGCAGCGTGCCATAAATAATGCGAGAATCCTGGATCATTATGAAAATTCTCTATCCCTTCCCCACATTACTCCTTTCCCCATCGAGTGAGTCACGCCTACCCCGCAAGGGAAATGGCTTAATGGTGTAATAATTAATAACACAGCCCTGCAAAAAAGTAGGTTTTCTGCTAACCTCCAAAAACATCGTTTTTTGACTATTTTTGCGTTGAAAAATATGTAAAAAACGCGCATTTTCAATCTCTATCACAAATCTTTTTTGTTCCGTTAAACATGTTATCGAACAATACAAACTTGTTCGGAAATTCTGACAGAGAATAAACATTTAGCGGTTCGAAGTACATAGAAATTGTCTACTTCCGTCCGCTTGGCTAAATTTTGTGTGTGTGAGTGTGGGGTGGGGGGCACAGAGACCTGGATATAAATGCAAAATCTTCAAAAATAAGGACGACTGGTTTGGTCTCCCGAACTTTTTTCCTTCAAGGTAGAGAGGTCTCTGTGTACCCCCCCCCCCCCCCCCCCCCCCCCCCCCCCCCCCCCCCCAGGTATTAAAGCGGGCGGAAATAAACAATTTCTATATACTTTGAACCGCTAAATGTTTATTTGTCATCCATAAGATTTAACGCGACTGTTGGTTCTCGCGCTTCGCTCTCGATGATTGTGAATTTTCTTTTGTTAAAGCTCCTTCGGCTTTAACGAAAACATTCTCATCACGTATCTCGTGCTTCGCACTCGAGTTTATCCCTGTCATTTTATATCATTTCCATAAATACATATTATTATAATTCATAACTTGCATTGGTATTAAAACAGGCGTAGTTTAATTGTCCCGTTAAAAAAACCCGAATTCTTTGAAGAAAATGTGTTAAATATTTCATTGCAACTTTTGTCGTTTTTCCATAAACTGAATTTTCTCATTTCCAATGTTCTTTAATGATTTAAACTTTACACATACAGTCTATTAAGCAGGCAGACATACATACAGACATAAAGATAGACATAACGACAGACAGATAGACATACAGACACATTCGTAAAAACTTATTTTTCGGATTCAGGCGGTCTCAAAACGTGGACTTTTGACAAAAACTAGGAGGGGTGGGGGGTCAAATTTGATACAAATCCAATACATTCTCTGTTGAGAATGTAAAAATGATTTATTGGTCATGAATAATTTTTTGATAGTTCTGTTTTTAGTTTTAATCATAAAAAATAGCATCAAAAACATTAAAAGTTAAATTTTTTTAAACCCCACACACGAGACGAAAAGAAATTAAAAGACAAAAGTTGTGATAAGAATGTGCCCACGCAGCGGGCACATTTTTTTTACTTGTAATGACGTTTTTCATGATTAAAGCCAAAATTGTGCATCCTATCAAAAAGGGGTTGAAAGAAATTTGTAGAACTTTTTCAAATGCACAATTTTTGTATATTCATCTTTTACTGTATGTAGCACAGTTTAGCCGGAAAATATAATTTTTGGATTTTTTATTATCTTGTATGCTGTCAAAATTAGAATTTTTTATTTTTCAAGGAAATTCAAAAAGTTCTTATGATAATCTTTAAGGGCATTCAAAAAGCAAAATTTTTCTTCTCTTGACTTGAGTGGTCTCAAAAATTTTCAAAATGTGCCCACTTTTTGAATTTGTGTCCAAAATGGCTGGCTAACGGCCTTGACTTTCAGTTTAGGACACTAAACGCGTGCACAAAACGGCAATCTAATAGATTAATTTTTTCAAAAGTTATCGTGTTCACAGACAGACATACAGACAAACACATTCATAAAAACCTATTTTTCGGATTCAGGGGGTCTCAGAACGTGGACATTTGACAAAAACTGGAGGAGGGGGGTGGTCAGATTTTACACAAATCTAATACCTTCTCTGATGAGAATGTAATAATGTTAACAAATATTTTAAACCATTCTTTTTCTTGAAAACCGATTCAATGAATTCAATTTTATTTAAGTTTCATTGTTACCATTTTTAATTATAATAATAGCTTTATTCTATTTCTTCGCATATAAATAATAACAGATAAGAAATTATTTGTACAAATTACCCATAAATCAAAAGTCGTAATAATTTTATTTCAATTTTATTTTATTTTCAGAAAAAACAACAGTATGTTCATTTAGGGAATATAAAATATACGCTGCACAGAACTTAACTTAATGTTCAAGTTCCATATTCATTGAAATGTTATTCAAAATAATTCAGCACACTACAAACTATATTATATTAAAATATGACTTAATAAATGTAACAGATGTTCAATGTAATTTGTCAATTTGTAGAGTGTAATTTAAAAATTCCCTCAAAACTCGCGCGAGACTGTTAAAAAGTGTCGTCTGCTATGCTCAGCTTTTTGGCATTTTTATTATTTTCAGAATAACTGGAACATTTAGAACCCAAAAACTTTTTTAGATGTTTAGCAAATGTAGGATAGAAGTTTAGCATTATAACATACATGTCACCTTATAACAACATGTCTCTATAAAAAAAAACTTTGTGACCAACTTTTACAGGTCATATATTAACACAGCCAGGCCGAACAGTGCCTATCACTAATTATAAGGTATTTTATTTCAAAAATTTTCATGATGGATCTCTTTTCTTTAATAGTTGTCAATGTTAACGTTTACATGTTTGAACAAAATCTCTTAAGACAAAAGGTGAAGAGAGATAAAATCATACCTTAATGATCGGAAACCGGCTTAAATAAAACATTCTACGTATGCCATAAATAAAAACTTATTTTCTATAAAATACAAAAATTCATACAAATTTGTTGAAAAATAACATTTTTCACGTGTAGACTTGGATGACAGTGTGCAGCGCAGCTGCGAGTTTAATATCATGGCACCCCATAAAATAATAAGACCTTCGAACTTGATGACTGGCCAGTTCAATTAAAGTAAAACTTCACAAAAATCTTCTGGTACTTCTACTGATAATTTTATCTGCTGGAAGTTTAAAAGTTTTTCTTTTCGGACTTAGCTAAAAAACATTAATAACTTTCTTTCATAAAAAAATAAGAAAAACTTGAACTACTCTCCCGAATGAAAATGCTTCGACTTGAGTTCGACTTGAATTGCCCCCAATCAAGACATGCTGATGTCGAAAAGTTTGAATTGAGCATGTCTTAGTTTTGAGACGGAGGCAGACTTCAATTTATGTCTTGGAGACAAGTTTTTGTGCCTTGAAGACATAAATTTATCTCCTGAGTCGAATTTTTATGACTCCAACACGTGCGGTTTATAACTTGAACGTATATCTGCCCTAACAAAAAGGGTAATTCCAACAGTCATAAAAGCTAATCTTTGTTTACGATTGAACAATCTTGTATAATTT
>NC_046659.1:39432362-39435261 GCF_010883055.1 Belonocnema kinseyi
AATTCATTCCTGAAGTAAAATTCAACGAGGAATTCAATGGTGACCTTTATTTTGACCTTCATGGCTTTTTGAAGGTCAACTTTGTTTTTTAAAATGGAAACCCCCTTTTTTACATCTGCAAACGAGAGAGCGGAAAATTCTACGTTCAGGTACGTACCCAAGTCATAGGTCAATTGTAACGTTCAAGGTCAGTTAGAGGTTATTTGAATTTAACAAAGTTTTCCAAGATGTCAGTGCAATTCCTTAAGTAAATTTAAACGAGAAATTCATTGGTGAGCTCTGTATTGATCTTAGTGATGATCTTCAAGGTTTTTTCCAAGCAGTTTACGTTTACGTTTAGCATTACCCAGGAACAACAACGTGGACGTAGCTAAGCGATTTTAAAAATGAGTTACAGCATTACGAATCATCTCCCTATCAATCAAAGTAGCCTGTTGCAGAATCCGATCCTGCAATTCGTCTAAGCTTTGCGGTTGCGTCGAGTATACTTTGCTCTTTAAGTAACCCCAAAGAAAATAGTCCAGAGGCGTCAGATCAGGAGATCTAGCAGGCCATTCGATTTCACCCCTTCATCCAATCCACCTTTGAGGGAATTGAGTATCCAAATATGCTCGAACCTCCCTACCGTAATGAGCCACTGCTCCGTCCTGCTGGAACCAAACATTTTGAAAATTATTGCCTGTAATCTTTCTTATGCTTCGTACAATTTGGTTTCTGAGAAGCTCTTCATATGCACGGGCATTGAGATTACCATCGATGAAGAAAGGGCCTATCAATGTATCATTCAAATACCGGTCCAAACATTAATCTTTTGTGGATATTGTGTGTGACTCTCTAACATCCAATCAGGATTTGTGTTGGACCAATATCTACATTTTTGCCTGTTAATTTCACCTTTTCAAGTGAAAGTAGATTCATCTGAAAATACTGTACTGTACAAGAAAAGAGGATCTCTATCAATTCTGTCCATCATAATTTCACAAAATCCAACCCAACGATCAGGATCGTCTTCATTGAGCTCTTGTACCAGATGAACTTTGTAAGGATGGAAATTAATGCTTTTTAAAATATTTCGCACTGTCTCAGGAGCAACCTCACGCTCATCACTAGCTCGACGTAAACTAAGGTGTGGGTTTTCAACAAATGCTTGGGCTATGTCCATCTGCATCTCCTCAGATCCTGCAAATTTTGGCCGACCACTTCTCTGAAGGTCCTTGATAGATCCATGATTCATAAAGCGCCTTACAGTTCTTTCAATTGTTGATTTTGAGACAGGATTTACCCCTTCTCTATTACGAAAAGTGCGATTAAAAAGCAAACGAACTTGATCATAAGATTGAACTCGATCTCCCCAACCACGCATCATTAATACAGATACCCTCTCTCGTTCCGAAAGTTTAACTTGTGTTATAATAATCTTTTAGCGAAAGATAGTAAGTATGTACTCGTAATACGTAAATTTAGTTTTGATTCGTAATATTCGTATGAAAAAACGGTATAGGACTTATGGTATCACCTTAGGTATTGACTTAGGTATCGAAAAACGGTATGGGACTGTATAACTCTTCGGGGAGGAACAGAACTCTTACCAGAACACCTGGAACTTTTAATGAAAAATTTCCTTATGATTTTACAATATTAAAAACGCTGTAACCAAGATCAATACAGAGCTCACCAATGAATTTCTCGTTGAAATTTATTTCAGGAATTACACTGACCCCTTGGAAAACTTTGTTAATTTCAAATAATTTCTAACTGACCTTGACCGTTACAATTGACCTATGACTTGGGTACGTACCTGAACGTAGAATTTTCCGCTTTATCGATTGCAGATGTAAAAAAGGGGGTTTCCATTTAAAAAAACAAAGTTGACCTTCAAAAAGCCATAAAGGCCAACTTCAAGGTCAAAGTAAAGGTCACCATTGAATTTCTTGTTGAAATTTACTATAGGAATTACACTGACCTCTTGGAAAACTTTGTTAATTTCAAAGAACCTCTAACTGACCTGAAGGTTACAATTGACCTATGACTTGGGTACGTACCTGAATGTAGAATTTTCCGCTCTATCGATTGCAGATGTAAAAAAGGGGGATTTCCATTAAAAAAAAAGTTGACCTTCAAAAAGCCCTGAAGATCAACTTCGAGGTCAAAATAAAGGTCACCATTGAATTCCTCGTTGAAATTTACTTCAGGAATGACCTTCACTTTTTTGAAAAATATTTTACCTGAGGAAATATCCAACCGTCCCGGGACGTTTTAGACACCCTGTATTTAAAAATTGCTGATAAAATGAGCGCGGCACATACATTTCGTTTTCCAACCTGAATCTTGCTATTCTGGTCCACTTTCTCTCTCCCCATCCCTTTTCTAAATACTCCCTCCTTTCTTCTTCCCATCTCGTTAATTCGATCGCCCTCCCTCTCCTCGCTTCTACCTCCCTTAAACACTTTCTCGCCAACTCCCCTCACTTAGCTTCGTCTCAAATTTCTATGCCCTCTTTCCCGCTCTAATACCTAACTTATCCGTTTGCGCTTCTTCTCTCACCATGTATCCTGGTGTCCTTCAGTCTGCCCCTAGTGACCACCTAATATACCCGTCTTGTAAACTCTCAATATCTTTCCTTTCTTTCTATCCCCATATCTCTGCTCCATAACCTAATAATGGCCATACCAGAGTATCAAATAACCACATTTTCCTTCTCCAATTTTTTTGTAACCTTCTTTTTCCTATTCCCCATATCTGTTTCATTACCCCTGCTGATTTTTTTATCCTTTCTCTTATATGAGCTGTATGATCTCCATTCGTTTGCAAGATATATTCCAAATATTTATACTCTTTTACTTCTTCTAACTTTATTCCCTTCCATCTCCCTGTCCATTGTTTCTTCCTCCCCCCCCCC
>NC_046659.1:39435361-39446910 GCF_010883055.1 Belonocnema kinseyi
CCCCCCCCAACCTTTTTCCCTCATTTCTTCGTCCAAGTCTGATAATAATAAATTAAATAAAAATGGGCTCAAAGGACATCCTTGTCTCACACCTCTCACCTACCAGAAACTATCTCCTACTTGCTCTCCTACCTTTACCCTGCTTTTTGTCTCTCTAAAATTTTCTGGTACTCTCTTAATTAATCCCTCTCTTATCCCCTTTTTTACCATAACTTTTTCTATTTCGCCTTGGTCTAATGAGTCAAACGCCGTCTTTAAGTCCACGAACATTGCTACCATTGCCGCTTTTTCCCTTTTTAACTCTCTTATTTACTAGATTCTAAACCCTGTCTGATTCGGTGAATCGATCTTTTTTTCTTCAACTTCTATTTTCAATCTCTCCGACAAAATAGTTACATATACTTTATACAGTGTTGGCATCAACGTCACCCCCTATAATCTTTAACCTCCTCTCCTTTTCCTTTCTTTACTATTGGTATAACTACTCCTTTCCATAACTCTGGCCACCCCTCTCCTCTCCATAGTCTATTACACATTATCCATGGCCATTTCTCTAGTTCCTCCCCTCCACATTTCCATACTTCATTTGGAATCTCATCTATACCAGGTGCCTTTCTATCCTTCATTATTCCTAAAACCTTAACTATTTCTTCCTTTGATATGTCCACTTCCTCATCTCTTTCTCTGCCATATTTTTCTCCCTTTACAACTTTTCTCTCTACTTCTCCTAGAATATCCAAAAAATATTTCTTTTAATCTACCATTTTAAAATCTTGGTTTACTCTTTTTCTTCTTTTTCTTTCTCTGTTTACTGCCTTCCATACCTCTTCTTCCGTTATAGCCTTCTCCGCCTCTTCCTCAAACCTTTTATTCTCTTCCTCTTTCTTTTGATAACACAACTCAGTATACTCTTTCTTTTTTCCCTACATTCTTTCCCTTTACTTTTTTCTTCTCTCTACTTTCTTAATTCCTTTCTGACCTTTTTTTCTCTTTACAGTCCTCATCCCATCTACTTCTATTCCCCCTTTTACTAACTTCATTTTTTTTGTGTACTCTAATCCTATTTTTATTTCTCCTATAATTTTTTCCATCTCCTCGTCCACATTTCCCTCTCCCACTTTGATATTCCTGACCTTTTCTCTAAACTGTTCTTTTCCTTCCCTAGACCAATCCCCTTTTCCTACGCTGTTTACATTTGCTCCCCTTTTATTCATATTGCTGTTGCTTATTTGTCCCTCTAATGTCACTATTAAGGGAAAGTGATCCGAATCAATATAATCACCTATCTCTAGTTTCTTAACCTTCTCTCTTACCTCATCATCCCACAGCACATAATCAATTACCGTTCCCCTTACACCTCCTGAGAGTGTATATTCTCCTTTCTCATCTCCTATATTTTAGTTAAGATATACCATCCCAACTCTTCCAAGCTCTTCAACAACTTTTTTCCCTTCCCATATAGTACCTTATCTTTGGATTTTCTTCCTCTCTCTTCTCCCCATTCCCTTCCTCCTCTGTCACCTGTTCTCGCATTGAAATCCCCACCAATTATCAGCCTACTCTCTTCTTTATTTCCTTCAATAATTTCTTTCATCTCCTCTGCTTTCTCCTGCATATCACCGTTCACATAAACCCCTACTACCTTTCACTTCTCTCCTCCCATCATTACCTCTTCTATTATTAATCCTTATTTTTGTTCTTTCCTGTCTCTCTTATCTTTCCCTGTTATACATTAATTCCTTACTCCCATCACCATTCCTCCCATTGCTCTGCCCTTTTTATTGTTCCTCTTTGGATTTTGTACTTGCCATTTGTAACCTCTTGGTAACCTTCCCCTTATTCTTTCCCATCCCTTTACATCTAGCCACGTCTCCATCATTATGACTACATCCTATTGTGTCAAATATCTCATAAACTCCCTATCCTTTCTCTGCAATCCTGCTGTTTCAGTAACAAATCTTCCATTCTTTCCTACATTCGTTTCTCATTTTTTTTTCCTACTATTTTTTATTTTCCTATCTCCTGTTCCTTCCTCTCCTAGTTTCCCTGTACCTCATTCCTTACTATCTGTTTCCTTTCTTCATCCCAATCTCACCACACTCCGTCCTTCTGTATTCTCCCATACTTAACCCATGTTCTCTTTCCCTTTTTTCTTCCGCTATTTTCCTCAATTTATATTGCATCTTCCTTTCTGCCCATGTCAAATCATTCTCTATTCTCTCTGGACTTCCATATAATAACCTTTTCTTTGTTATCACCTCCCTCTTATGTTCCCATTTCTTTTATTTCGCCAGTACCATTATCTCCCTTCTTCGCACTTCCCTTCCTACATTTCGCATTTACTCTATCTCTACCTTAGCATCAATCCTTTTTAGTACTTCGTCCACACCTTTCTTCAGCTCCTTCCCCTCTAATCTTATACCCTTTACCAGTATGTTTAATTTTCTTTCTTCCCTCTCTTTCCTTTATATTCTTTGTTTTATTTTTCTTAGACTTTCCATCTTCTTATTCCCCCTCTCTCCCCCCATCACAATCCCGGTTCGAGCTTTCAAGTTTCTTCATCCTAACTTGCATCTCCTTTACTTTTTTATTATTATCTTCTTCCTGCTTTTCTAGCTTTTGTTCTAATGACTGCATCCCTAATTTCCTTCTTTAATTCCTCTCCCCTTTTCTTCATTAATCACCATTATCCCTATCATCACTTCGCGAATTTCCTTTAGTCTTTCCTCATTCATCGTAACTTCACTTTCATCCCCGATTCCGTCAGCCCCCTTACTATTGTTACTCTTCCCTGCCAAACTCTGCTTTTCCGGCGCCGATCTAAACATCTTGATATTTCACGCTCGCCCCGATATCTTCTTTCTCTTTACTGCTTGCCCTCTTCCCTCTCTTCCTTTTGATAAAAGCCTCGATTGAACCTACGCTTTTTGCACTTAATCTTTCCTTTTCTATAGTTTTTTTATACTTCCCCCACGAAGGAATAATAAGGAGACCTAACTCCGTTCCCCCACTTGGCAATAGTTACATTACCGTAAGTGATACGCGCATTACAGGAAGATCTTAGATTTGAGTGCGCAGTTGTCCTCTTCCTACACATGGAAAAGTGTGCGAGTGAGAAAGTTTGTCAAATTGACGTAAGTTGAGAGGTTCTGTTTGTTTGTTTTGATGCAAGTGTCAGTAATGTGTTCTAAGCCATGAGGTGTCAAGTTCCGAGTTGTGGACGAAGTTACACGCCGAAGAAGGCAAATACACTTCGTTTTTTTAAAGCCTTCACTGTAATTACAATAAACGTCTAATATATTTTATTGTTTTACCTGTCATTTAATTTTAATAGAAATGATTTAGAAATTTAACCTTTACTCACTACCTGAGTGCCTGCGGAGTATTTCTCAGAGCTTCTGAGAGCCTTGAGAATCTTTACGCTATTTATCATATTACAAATTTAAGAGGTACTTACCTATACGTTTCCTTCTAAAAATCTGTTCACACATTTTTCAAAGAAGTACCGAAAATACTGTATACATATTTATTTTGTGTATCTTTCGTATGATGATAAACAAAAGAACACAACCTCTAGCTTACGTCAATTTGATAAACTTTCTCACTCGCACAATTTTCCATGTATAGGAAGAGAACAACTGCGCACTTGCTCACTCAAATCTAAGATCTTCCTGTAATGTGCGTATCACTTACGGTAATGTTTCTATTGCCAGTTTCAGATGGCTTCCCACTGGCAGTTGGGTCTCCTTATTATTCCTTCGTGACTTACCCCTTGCCTTCCTTTATCTCTTCTTTCGGCGTACTGAACACTTCCTGCTCTAGATCTGTTTCTTCCGCATATACTCGCTCCGGTAGTCATGAATGAAATTCAAACTCTCCCGCCTTCAATGCTTTCCTGCCTCTATCTACCGTCGTGGTTTGGTACCTGCCTCGACTTTCGGCGTCGCTATCCAACCCTGCTACTACTAACCCTATCATCACAGTCCTCTCACCCTGTTACAAATCTCCAAACAAACTTCCACACAAATCTGTCTCAATCCTCCAAAATATCTACCTCCCCTTTCCAATCCCACAATCCCTCAATTAATCTCTCACATCCCAACCCTTGCACACACTTCCACAATCTACTCACCTCAAATGTGAGCCGAGAGTTTTTCAGAAAAATCTGCGGTTTCGTAGCTCACTTGACTAAGGCGTCCCTGCCGATAGAAAAGCACTAGTGAACAACACTGGGCCGGGCGCATTCGAATCGAGCCAATGGTCAACCCTTACCTTTCTACGTTCGAATTGAGCCAAGCGGTTAAGTACGACCTTTTGGTCGGCTCGATTTGAGCCAAAACTCTCGCACCGTAGAACGGGATATAAAATATTTTGCGAGGAGTGGGATGGGCACTGGTAGCTTTTTGAAATATTATTGAATTTATTTTTCTAAATACTTACCCTTATAAGAAATTTGATTGTGCACCTTTTTTTCTAATGGCAAAAAGTTATAATTTTCTTAGTTTTTGAAATAATTGAAAAAAGCACGAGTGTTTAATAGCATATAATTTTCGTATTTTTTAACTTCAACCACTGTAAATCAGAAACCATTGGGAATTTTAACTTATAATTTATACGAACTATGTATGAAACTATAATCAAGATTGTGGAGCAATTAAAGTTTATCTTTTTTGTTTTGAAAAAAAGTTTCTAATTTTTTTTGAGTAAGTGCACGAAGAACGTTTACATATTTTCAATCAAAAAGTGTATGGAGGTAAATTTGAGCAATCAAAATCTTCCAGACGATGAAATGTTCAGTAGAATCTGTGAAAGTTTTCTGTCAAATTTTACTTTAATTGAAATAGCCGTTTATGAAGTACGATGATTTTATTGTCGTGCACGCAGTACAGTAAGGTTAACTCGTAGCATTAACTTGGGACCCATCAAGCAAAGGAGGCGTCATCCTAGTAGACCAGTTATATTGAATATTCAATAATAATATAAAACAGAATATTACATTTCCTATAGCGAACATAGTTATTTTATTTAAACTTGTAAATGTTGAACAAGTTTAAATTTAAAAAACTATGTTAAGTGTACGACATGTAATATTCTGTTTCATACGAGGTTTCATATTAATATTTTCTTAAACATTGAAGAAAATAATTTATTTATGCATATATTATAAAGTGTTATATAATGATAAATATATATTTTAGATCAATAAAAAAAAGGTCACTATCATTTTTATCAATTCCACTGTTCTATATAACTGGTCTACTAGGATGACAGCCTCATTTGCTTGATGGGTCCCAATTCAATGCTACGAGTTTAACCTTACGGTACTGCGCGCACAATAATAAAATCCTCGTACTTCATAAACGACCATTTCAATTAAAGTAAAACTTGACAGAAAACGTCCACAGATTCTACTGAACATTTCGTCCACTGGAAATTATCAATTGCTCAAACTAACCTCGATAGACTTTTCGATTGAATATATTTAAACGTTCTTCATGAACTTACTCACCAAAAAAAATTACAAACTTTTTCAAAAGAAAAAAGATGAACTTTAATTGCTCTATAAGCTTGAGTATAGTTTTATTCATAATTCTTTCAAGATATAAGTTGAAAGTCCCAATGGTTTCGGATTCAGAGCGAGTGGAAGTTAAAAAACACGAAAATTGTATGCTATGAAAGAATCGTATTTTTCCAATTATTTCAAAAAGGAAGAAAGCTACAACTTTTTGCCAAAAGAAAAAAAGATACGCAATCAAATTCCTTGTAAAGGTACGTATTTAGAAAATTGAAATTCAATAATGTTTCAGAATTGTTTTAAAATTAGTTCTGTTCAATTAATTTGTCGTAATTAATTGCATTGACCTAAATAAAAAGTTGAAAAAATTTGGAAAAACCTGTGACTTTCTAAATATATTCAAAGAGAAAATCGTTAACAAATTAAAAAATGGTTTAAATAATTATTTTTCTTACATGTTTTCGATTATCACTACGCTCTAAGTGGGAACTAGACAAAAAATCGAAAAATTAAGAAAAACCCTACCGATAGAAATCTCTGATTTAGAAGTCGATTTTTTAAATTTCATAGTTAACAGCCTAAAAGATAATAATTCGGAATCTACGGATTTCAATGATTTCAGATATCGAACTTTTTTTTAAATGCTTAAAATTTGAATTAAGGGCATGTGACACAGCTAAATACCTATATTACCGACCTCACTTTTTCAGTTCACTGAATGTTTTTTTTTAAACCTAAGAATTTTTTTTATAAATAAAATATCGAGCTGAAACTTTGGAAAATGTATTAGAGTACAATAATGTACGTTTAGGTACTGCATTTTGGTAGGAACTTCACTGAAAATTATTTTATCTTTTTTCTGAACCTCGACATTTTTTGAACGTACCAACTTTTTTTATACATAAAATATCGGTCTCAAACTTTGAGAAATGCAAGAGCCGAAAGAAAACTACGTTTAAGTACAAAGCTTAATAATAAAAGATGTAAAAAAATATATTTCAACAATCAATTCCAACGGAATCAGCCGGTAACGTTGTACACGAAAATACGAAACCTGGCGGCCACTAGACGAGGCTCTAGAGAGTTCGTATTTTCGTGTACAACGTTACCGGATGATGCCGTTAGAATTGATTGTTGAAATATATTTTTTTACATCTTTTATTATTAAGCTTTGTACTTAAACGTAGTTTTCTCTCGGCTCTTGCAAAAGTCATGAAAATATGTAGTTTAATATGAATAAAATTTAATTTTAAGATAAATTTTGAAAGCAGTTCGAACTTTATATTTTTGTGATTTATTTTGCTCATATTATTGATTTTGTTATTTGTTAAAATTAAAAGAAAATTATTTTTTGTTAAAATTGTTAATGTAACTAATGAAAAAATTAATAATATTAAAGACCTCAATGACAAAAATATTTTAAAAATATACATGATCAGATGAATTAATAAAAAATATATGACTTATATTGTATATTAAGGGAATAATTTGGTAAAAAGTCAATGTATAAATATACATTTATACAGTGCAATAATTTCTTTGTTGCTTAATTTTGAAAGCTTTTTTCTCGCTGCATTCAATCCCTAATAATTTTATTTTAAAAATTTAATTTTAAGGAGATTTTTAATTAAATAGTTAATTATATTATTGCAAACCTCATTTCTAAAACGAACAGACTATAAACTATTAAATTCTATAAACAAACGTACCGTACTCATGACGGACAGTAGGAGGAAAAGCACTTTTTTCGTTCAGCTTGACGCTCCGAACTTTTGTCTTCTCTAATTTTTTATTAATAATTTTTCTACTCAAAGCATGGAAAAACAAAACAAAAATAATTTAAAAGTTTATAATAACTATTGTTATAAACAATTCTTGTGGCAAAATATTATAATTTGAGATTTTTCAAATTATTATTTCCTTCAAGCGCCAGGAAGAATTCAGGTATTCTTTAAAATTTAGAACACTGGAAATATTTTAAGTTGTTGGTCGAATAACTGTTAGTCACAAAAATATTTGAGAAGTTAACAATAACCATTGTTATAAATAATTCTCATGACAAAATATTCAAATGTAAGGTTTTATAAAAATTTTTATTTTCTTTAATCGCTACAATGGCTATGGATATTCCTAAACAATGTATCTTTGATCATATTTAGTGGAATATAACAACTTACGTGTTTCTAAACAATTTACATAAAAAATGTCCCAATGTTGACAGTTTCACTTGGAAAAAGTCGGGTTTTTAATCGTAATAAATTGAAAATTAATCATAACACTGCATGCTAAGATTCACTCAATACAAAATATTTTGACAAGAACCCACCGACTTGGCTATCAAAGAAAATTTAAATTTGATAAAACCTTAAGTTTGAATATGTCGTCACAAGAATTGCTAATAACAGTGGTTATCGTTAACTCTTCTAATATTGTTGTGACTAGCAGTCATTCGTCCTATAGCTTAAAACATTTCCAGTGCAAAAAAAAATTTCTATGCAAAAGGGCAAACATTTTAAATTTGTTTATCTAATTTTTTTACAAAAATTTAAATTGTTATATTTCATCAAATATTTTCAAATATCTATTATTTTAAGGAATACCTGAAGTCGTTATGGCCACTGAAGGAAATTTTAATTTGAAAAATCTCAAATACTAATATTTTTACACAAAAATTGTTTATCACAGTGGTTATTATAATCTTTTTAATGTTTTGAAATATTTTGAAACATTCTCTTTGAGTTATGTACTTTTTGGAAATAAAAAATTATATCATTTTGAACAAATCTAGAATCACCTTGTAAAATCAATCACTGTTAAATTTTTAATAAGTGAACGGCAGGTCAATTTTCAAATTTACTTTCATTTTCGGATTTGTCTAGGTCGCGAGTCTGGCTCAATATTTAGAACAACTTTCATTTTTTTGAAATCGTAATTTTTCGGTTGCAATTTACGGGACAATCATTTTATTCTTTGAAAAATTTTCTACAAATCTTGTTGATAATTTCTACATTCTCATCAAAAATGAGAAGGTATTAGTTTTTTATGAAAAATAACTTTTTCAGATTTTATCAAATTTCGACGTTTTGAGGATCCTTGAGTCAGAAAAACAAGTTTATACGTCGGTATCTGTCTGTCTCTCTGGCGTCTACGTCGTCGTTGTTATTGTGCTGTGGTTTTCTGTATATCGGATAACTTTCGAAAGAATAGATGGATTGGATTGTGCTTTGACACACAGATTTTTTATTTTAAGAATTGTATATAAAACTTGTACTATTTTTATTTTTATAACAAATATTTTTCTTGAATTAAATTGTTGCAATAAAATTATTTTGAAGAGATTTTCTTAAAATCTTTCGTGGAATAAAATTAGTATGTATAGGTCGACAAAGGTTTGCTTTCTTTACCAAATTTGGCTTTCGTCTAAATTTGTCCAGTTGTTTTTACTATAGTATAATTTATGATTGTATCTCGGGCGAATAAATCCATTCTATTGCTTGGCAAATATTTTGTGCAAATCAATATTTTTTACAGAAAATTACTCCGAGTGACCTTCAATTATAATTTTATAAACGTGAAAGAACCACATTTCAATTTTTTCTATGAAAAACACAATCCCTGATTGAGAGAACGGAATCGGAAACAATAAGAGTCAATTTATTCAGGAACAAGCTTTTTGTACAAAAATTGCCTTGAGTGAATCTTTAATATATATTTGTTAATTTTTACAAAAATCAGGCGTTATTTTCTTCAAAAAAAAAACTAATAATTTGTGCGGGGTGACAAATCATCAAAAAATAAATAAAACTTGAAGTTGTACGATTTTAATTTGTAACTAAATAATTTGAAAGGTTTCAATCTAAAATGATTGAACACTGTCCATTCGAAAATTCAGATGACATATTTAAATAGCTTTAAATTTGAAATTATTCAATATACTGAAGACTACAAATTTAAAATGTCTCAACTATTAAGGCTTTAAAATTTTTTGAAATTGCTGTTCTGGAGACTAAATAGCACTTATTCTTTTATTACGAAATCACAACCAAAATTGTTAAAAAAAGTTTCTAAACGAGTTTTAAAAACCTTAAAAAGGTCAGGGGTTTTAATAGTTCAATATATGTGATAGAGCCTCTATAAATTTGAAATTAGTCTATACTTTTTCATGTTTGAGCTACAATTATTCAATTTTAGAAGTTATACATTCAAGTTCAAAACAAAAATCCTTTATATAATTCAATCTAAATGCAGCTGCAAACATTTAATTTGAAATGCGTTGAATTCAAGGTATATTTTAAAAAGAAAACTGAAAGCAAAGCATCGACTTTCAAAAGAAGCGAAAGAAAGTGACTCGCTGGATTGCAAATGAACATGGAAAATGATGTACTTTTGCATTTTTAAATTTTAAATTTAAAATTTTTCGCGTTGTAACAATTTCGAATCCCATAATGTTATTTTTGACCTAACCTATAACTTATAACGAAAATTCTGAAAATGCAAACAATAAGGCTGTATTCTGGAAATGAAGCAATTTTAACGTTAAAATTCAAGTTTTTTAACTGAAGGCCTAAAAATTTGCAAATTTTACAGTTAGTGTTATGTAAATTGTATTGGTATCTTAAAAGAGTATAAATAGTTCTTAAAGTTGTTTTTAAATTTTCTGCAGTTTACTTTTTTACATACCTAGATGTCAAAAAAGCCTACCCAATTTTTTCAAATTTTAATCACTTATTTTCTAAGAGAAAATCACCCCCGTTTACCAGTGACTGAAATGGATTAGAAAAAAATCGCCAAGACCCAACAATAAAAATTAGATGTACAGAGAATTAAAAATTTTTTAAGGAAAAAATTAACAAGATCGAGCGCCGAAATTGTAATTAGAGCAAATTTTCTGTAATTTTATGGGGACGGCTGAAATATCCCGAAAAATAAAATTCCCGACTCGGTAAAACTCTCTGTCCCGAATAATAAAATTACAAAACTAATCAAATTCCTGAACAGTTTATACTATTAACGAATTTGCAAATTCCCAAATAATAAAACTCTCAAAATAAAATTGTTTCTTAATCAATATTAATTATTTATTAAAAATACGATAATAAAATATTTTTATCAAATATATTGTTTTTAATATTTAAAGTGTTAAAAATTATTGTTTGAATTTAAAATTAAAATTATACAAAAATTTTAACGAAAAATTAATATAAAAAACACGTGTGTTTTAATCAACATTTCAATTTTTCAGAAGAACTTTTGTGATTTAAAAAATACTATGTACATTTTCAACCAAAATATCTTATTCTGAAATATATTTTGTTTTAATTATTTTAATTTTTAATTTAAAGAATAATTGTCAAACACTTCAAACATTAAAAAAGTTGTTTCTTTGTTTTAGATATTTGAATATTTCAATGAAAAAAAATATTTGTCAAAGAAAAATGTTTTCAGCACATGTTTATATCGAAATTTCTTTCTTTAATAGTTTTTTTTAAATTAAAAAAATGATTTTTCAAGGAATTTTTTTTTATAATTAAAAAAAAGACTACCGAAAATCTGGATCAGGCTTCAGATCTCAAAAAATTCAGTGATATATACATGTCAAACTTTTCTAACCTCAAAAAATCTTTCTTCTGCTTTACCGTCATATTTTACGAAAAATGAGAAAACAAGAATTCGACTACGTAGTACGGTGAGGGCATCACCTCGATAGGGCAGAAAATATTATTACACCATTAAGCCATTTCCCTTTCGGGGTAGGCGTGACTCAGTCGGTAGGGGAAAGGAGTAGTGTTTGGAAGGGATAGAGATTTTTCAGATTGATCCAGAATTCTCGTGCTATTTAAGTAAATAACAAGTTCGTTCCGTAACACTGCTCCGACCCAGGTTGCTGATAAATCTCTCTAGCAATCACCCCAAGCGAAGAACCACACGAAGCCGTTACGTAAGGTTCCCCACTTGGGTCCATTAGTGGCCAAGGTCTTTTGTTTCAGGCGTCATTCAATCTACTAACACTCTTTTTATTAACTATTTGTCGCCA
>NC_046659.1:39447010-39452730 GCF_010883055.1 Belonocnema kinseyi
CATCAAGTTTTTAATTATTTTTGCTATTCCTTAATACAATTCAATGAAAAAGACAGACCTACTGTTGGTGGTGCCATCTGTTGGATTAGTTTGACCGACAATTCCCCTCCGGATCGTAAGAAAACAGTAAAAAAGGGGGCGATGCATGGGGCTGGAAAAAATCGATACTATTTCCTAAGCGCTATGCAAATTAATCACATTTTGCTAAATTAAAACTTTTTGAATTAACCTACAAAAAAAGTGTGTGGGGACGTCCATTAGCATGTTCGATATCATTTCCAAAATTTTTAAGACAAAATATTTATTATTCTAGAAAAAAAGCCGGGGGAACCTAAAACTGGTAAAATCGACAATTTTCTAAGTATCACATGCCCTTAAGCCAAAACTTACCTGTCTCCTGTTTACCAGCCCTAGAGTTCTGACCCGGTTATATTACTTTGAGAACGGTAACGAGAATGCGAATATTACCGAGAATATGACCGAGAAATAAATTCTCTGAGAATTTATGAGAATCTCAGAATTTATTTTAATTAATAGAAAATTGCGATTTTTCTTTAACTTTTCGGTTGAAAATTCAACTCTTTTTTTGAAAATTTGTCTTTTATTTTAAAGTTTACCTGCTTTAGCAGAAATTAAATCATTTTTTGATAAAAATGCAACTGTTTGGTTAGAAATTAAACTGTTATACTTTTTTCTTGAAAACTTAACTATATCGTAGAAAAGTTACTTTTTGTTTAAAATTTATATTTTGGTGTTGAAAAATGAACTGAAATATTTTCTGGATAGTTCCACTTATAAAAAAATTTGTTTTTTATTACAAATGCATCTGTTTTAGTACAAAATTGATTTTTTTTTGTAAAAATGCAACTATTTGGTGGGGAATTGAACTATCTTGTTAAAAATTCGTCCTTTTTGGTTGAAAGAATTCGTCTTTTTGGATTGAAAATACAATTTTTGATGTTACTGAATTAACTGGAATCTTTTTTGGATGAAAACTCAACTTTTTTGTAATAAAAAATTATTTTGCTTTACGATAAATTTTATATTTTTTTTTATAAAAATGCAACTATTTACTGGAGATGAATTAAAAAAAAAATGAGATTAATTTTCAAAAAAAAAAAAAGATTCATTTTCAACGAAATAGATGAATTTTGAACTAAAAATGAAAAATTTCAACAAAAAACGGAAATTTCATTTTGAAATAAAAGTTTTTATCCCAACTGATAAATTTTCAACATAAATGATGAATCTTCAACTGGAATAGTAGTTGAATTTTATGCAAAAAAGATGAGTTTTCAACTAAAACAATCAAAAACAACAAAAATTAATTTTTACTAGAAAAAGATAAATTTTCAACAAACAAGAAAAAAGAATTTTGAACTAAAAAATTTCATCATTTTATAATAAAAAATTGAATAAATAAATTTTGAGTTAATAAATAATTGTTCAAGCAAAGAGATGAATTCTTAACTAAAATTATGAAATATTCAACTGGAACAATAGTTACATTTTTAGTTAAAAAGAATAATAATTCTCAACTAAAAAAAAAATTTAACAAAATACTTAAATTTACGCCAAAAAACTCCTTTTTATTCAAAGAAAAAAACAAGTTTTCAATCAAACAGCTTATTTTTCAACAAAACAGTTGAACTTTTAGCCAAGTAATTATATTTTCCACCTAAGAGGTGAATTATTAACTAAGATTATTATTTAATTAGATTACTACATTTTTAACTAAAAAGAAGAATTTTTAAGCAAGGAGAATAAATTTAGAAAGAGAATTTACTGAGTTAACTGGAATCTTTTTTTAAATAAAACTCACCTTTTTTGTCATCGTTTTTGGTTAAAAATTCGTCTTTTTAGATTGAAAATTGAATTTTTGGTAGAAAATTATTTTCTGTTAAAAAATTCATAGTTTGATCGTGAAAACTTGACTAAAATCTTTTTCAACAGAAAATGCAACTATTTGTTTGAAAATTTATTTTTTTTTTTTTATTTAAAACTTCATCTGTTATAGAAAAAATGTCATTTTTTATATGAAAATGCAACTTTTTGGTTCAAAATCGTTGTTCATTTTTTTGCGTATAAATGCATCGGTTTCGTGGAAAATTTATTTTTTGTTGAAGTCATATTTTTTGTTTAAAAATTGCATTTTTGTCAAGAATATTTGCCCTTTGGTTTGAAAGTTCAATAATTTAGATAAACTTTTACTTATTTTTTTTTTAGTGAAAAATCTTTATTTGTTGGAAATTCGTCTTTTTGGTTTTAAAATTCTTTTCTTTTGTTGCATGAATTTCATTATTTTTTGATTAAAATATAAACTATGACACTTTTTTGTCGACAATTTGTCTTTTTAGGTTGAATATTCAACTATCATGTTAAAAAATCAATCATCTTGTTGAAAATTCCAGTATTTTGTTAAAGAGTTATCTTTTAAAGTAGAAAAAACTTTCTTTTTTTTTTAATAAATTAATACATTTGAAAATTTTAAAGTATATGAAACACTGTAATTCCTGAATATATCTGAACTAGAAAATAATGTATATTCAACCGCTGAGATAACCTGAACAATAACACTACTGTTAAAAATAATAAATTCTTAAATTCTTTTAAAGTCTCCTACATTTTTTCATATTCTCGGTTATATAACCTGAATTTAAATTCTCGGGAATTTAAGAACTCTAACCAGCCCCCTGGAACTCAGAGTTGAAAATGCACAATGTGTTGACGGTGGCCGTGTGGCGGCGAGAGCTATGCAGTTGGCTTATGATCGTTGCAAATGTACAACAAAATAATTACGTTGAATTTAATAACACATTAAAAGTAATTTACTGACAGTGTTGAATAATCGTTTAATGTTTCGAGTGATCTTTTCGACATTTTCCATTTTCCAAGCGAAATAAAACTGAAAAAACTGTTTTTAGATCAAATCTCCGCAGTGTTGAAATTTTCAACAAAAATCGTGAAGTGCATTTGTTTTGATTGTAAATCGGGGTAAAAAAGTAATCGGGAGCAGAAAAAAGCTAACAAAATTAAATTTTTCAAATCACCAAATAATCCAAATATTATTAAATAATGGCAAATACTATTTTAAGGGACGTTATCAAACTTTAGTGGTGTGGCAACGGTGTTACTTATGAAGCGTATAGGTATATCGTTTTGTTATTAAAGTTTTTCTCTATTAAAAAATATTATTTAATGTAAATATTAACTGTGAATACTGGGCATTATTTAATATAATCAAAATGAATGTCTTTGTAGTTTAGATAATAAAAAAATGTTATCTTAATATATTTTTAAATTTCAAAAAATGAACTAAAATTATAAATTTTAAAGAAATTAAATTAATTTTAATGAATTCATTTAAAAAATTGCTTTTCCGCATAACTCTTTTCATGAAATTTAGCTTAATATTTAGGGGAAAAAAAGGAATTTTCATTATACTTGTTTTTAAATTAAACATAAACTAAAGAATCTTATTCTAAATAAGAAATCGCAACATAGAAACCGAGTTTTTGAAATAATTTGATGATCAATAATTCAAAACCTAAATGTTTTGAATTATTGATCATAATAATTTTAATCGAATCTACAGAAAAGAATGATTAATAAATGTTTATTTTCATTTTAAATGTTTAAATTATGTCTTTTAAAGAATAATTTAAAGAAGATATATCGGGAAAAAACTGAAAGTTTTAAAACAATTTTTTCGGATTAATTTTTTGTTTATTTGTAGAAGTTTCAGTAGTTTTGAAAAGAATCGAAAATAATTAAAATCTTGAGAATATTCCGAAAAATTTAAAACGAAATGTACATTTTTGATGATTTAAAACAAATAATGAGAAGCCTTTTAAGAATTTTTAAAGGTTGTAGGAGAAGAATAAAATTGTCCCAAGATTCCTGTTTACATTTTCAATGATGTATTTATTTTGAAGAAGGGATTTAAAAAAAATTGAATCAAAATTACAAAAAAATTCTATTATGCTTAATAAATATCTTTAACTATTCAAACAATTCCAAGTTATTTTTAAACATGTTAAAAAGTCCATTTTTTCAATGTAGATTGTTGAAGATTTTGAAACAGGAAGCTTGATTAAAATTACGAAAGGTTTCAAGAGAATAAAATTTGTTTCTTAGATTCCCAGAAAAATGTTAAACGATTTTTTATTGTGAAAAATTCACTTTAGGATAATTTTCTAACACATTTCAAAGTATCTCCAAAAAAATTTCGAAAAATAAACTGGGAGTCTTGCAGGCAAATTTGGTTGTTTTTAAATTATTGTAAGAAAAATTGAAAAAAAATTTTAAGACATTTAGAACGTTCAAATATATTAAAAAGATTTTTTTAAAATGTTTAATTTGATAATTATAAAAATTTGGAGAAAAATGTAGATTTTGTACAATTTTGTAAAAAAGAAGGTTTTTATGAATTTGGAAAGGTTTTTAGATAATCAAACAATATTCTCTAGATTGTTTAGGAAAATTTAAAGTTATTTTTCTGGAAGATTTCAGTTCATTTTTTTTTTATTTTGCGGAATTAAGAAAAATGGTTGTTTAAAAAAAACTATTATACAATCCTAATACTTTAGGACATATTTTATGTCTGAACAGATTCTTCGAAAACCTCATCGATACGTTTTTAGATAAAAAAAATTTATATAGGAATTATAAAATCGTTATTTTTGTAAACAATAGGTTTTTATAAATAATTTTTAAATAAAAACGAACAATGAGATTTTCATAAAATCTTTTAAGGAATACAATAGGCGATACAGCATTAGAATTAAATAAGAATTGCAACTTTTACCTACAGAGAAAAAGGAAAACATTAAACTTGAAATTGTTATTATTGAATAAAGAAAACCCGAAATATTATTTTCACAAGTTTACCTCGAGTTCTTTTCCAAAATTACTTATAATTAACATTAGCATATTTTCCTCCATTTTATAAAACATTTTAACAAGGTTCATTTCTTGAACTTGAAATAACACATGATATTAATAAATAAGGAAGCACATTCTGTTCATTAAAACAAATAATTTGTTCATTAAATATTTGAAAATCCAAAATGAAGTTGAATTAATAAATGAAATAAATATTATGTTGTATATATTATATAATATAATAAAAAATGATATAAAATTTAGACTATTTTCTTTTCGGATATTTAAAAATTACACAAATAAGTATATGTTTCATTTGATTTTTCATGAATAATGATTTGTTGTGGTAGTAGAAACGCATTGGGATTTACGTCCAAAAGCAGTGAAAGTTACTATTTTCGCTAATTATTTGTTATTCAGAAGGTAATAAAAAATCTTAAAGATTATTAGCTTTTACCCAGAACTATTTGAAAATTATTTTGATTTGAAAAACATTTATTTTAACAGTTTCGCCGTGTAATATTTGAATTCTAGGCCAACTGCATAGCTGGCGCCGCCACACGGCCGCCGTCAACTCTCATAACAAATGTTTTCAACAGCCCTCCAGAAAAGTGGCATGGGACTGCTATTTACCTATGTATAACCAAAGATATTATCAGAGATGAGTCTCTGATATTATAAACGTAGATGCGGTACGCGGCATCAGAGTGGGGAATTTTATATATAGGACATACGAGTAAAATTAACGCAATTGACATGAGATTCATGCGCATAATATGCGGGAAGACCCTGATGGACAAAGTAAGTAACGAGATAATTCTAAAAGAATGTGGTGC
>NC_046659.1:39452830-39459855 GCF_010883055.1 Belonocnema kinseyi
ATCTACTCTCACCATTTTCTGAAAAATTTAGTTCTGAATTTTTCAAAAAAAAAAAAAATTCTAAAATCGGTGCATAATTGCGTTCTAAATGTCATTTTGAACGTCGTTTTCCGATTTCACCCCACTGTGCGACGCGACGTAAAGGGAAGTCGACTAAAGAGGGTACGTCAAGCAGGTAAACCACGATCAAATGAAAATCGCTCTGCTAAATATTTGGAAAAATTGGAGTTAATTTAAAAGATATGTAGAACTTTTACTCATAAATATCTTTTAAAATTATATACATTTTTGTAACATTTAAAAAAATGTTGCTAACTTAAGTCAAGTGTTTTACTATCTACCAATGTGTTTTTTGTCTGAAAATTTTCAAATGTTTTGAAATATTTTTTCATTTTCTTTTAGATTTCATTATTTAAATTTAAAAAATTGGTTCAAATTTTTCCGTGTTTACATTTTGAAATAAGATATAAGAGACAAGACGCTTGTTTGAAAATATGTATATTTAATAGAAAAATAAAAATTTCCTATTTAAATTTGGAAGAGACAATTTACCACGAAAGTTAATCAAGAATTATTCAAGTTTTCAAGGCGACCTCAAAGTCAAATCAGAAACTGGTTCAAAAATTTCAAAATTGGAAAATGTTAAGTTGAAATTTTTTAAAAATAAATAATTTTCAATATGAAGCAATTAAAATTCGATAATTTGCAAACGAAAACTAAATTGAATGTTTCAATGATTGTGAATGTTTTAATTCAGTATTCAATATGAAAATTCAGAGCTCTAAAACTGTAACCATTCAAAAACTTCGAATTTTTATTTATTTTTATTTTACACAATGCAATTTTAAACTTTTTAATTTCAACTAATTCATTTGAAATAAGGGTCGGATTTTGGAGCGTGCAAGCCGTGCGGTTGCACAGTGCGCCATGGATCTGAACTAAGATTGTCTTTCGATGATCATTTCTTACGATACTTTGTAAATTTATAATAATTATTAATTATTTAAATAATTTTCACAAACATATTGAGAGGTGAGGTATTTTTCAATTAATAAACACGATTTGTTTACGAAGTTAACTATGATTTTCTTTGCTATGACTCTTTTCTAAGGTGTTTGTTAAATATACAAGAATGGTTAATTATTTAAAGAACTTTCCTAACAAATTCAGAATTTGGCTATTTGAACGTCTTTCCGATTAATTATAATAATCGCATTTTCAAGATTTATTATTTAAACTACTTTCATGAGCAAATTAAGAGTTTGGGCATTTTTGAAAGAATATGTCTAATTTGTTTACGGAATCAACAAAGAATATATTTCAAATCACATTTTCCTACGACGCCTTGCAAATTTATAATAGTGATTTATTATACAAATAAATTTCAGAAGCAAATTCAGAACTTAACTTTTTTTAGATTTTGAACCATTTGAACATTTTAAACAAATTAATTTTTATGAGAAAATGTATGCACTATATATTTAATAAGAATCAAAAAAGAAATTACAACTCTATAATGGTAAAAACTTTCATTTTCATTACTTTCAGTAAGTATCTATTTTTATTAATTTCTTAAAGTAATTTCATAATTTCTTCAGTTAAATATTTTGCTTTATCAAGATTTTCTGTAGTACATTTTCTCTTCCAATACTTTCCTCCATATATTTTACTGTGATTAATCAGTCGAACATGTAGTCAGTATTCTATGCGAATTTGAAATTTTTTCTTTACTAAGGCGGGCCTAAAATCAGTGCATTAATTTTAGTACAATTGAATTACAATGCAGCTACATGCGAGGTTATTGGAAGTACTCGAATTTGCCTAAATATTTGATAAAAATGTTTAGTGTTGCACAATCATTTATTCTGCCTCGTGAGACGGTACCCACGCGAATCCGTGTACAAATAGAAGTTATTAAAGTAAAAATGATTATCGTGGTATTTTATTGAATTTTATTTCCAAATAAAATAATTGCAAGCAAAGCAGTGATTCGCGCGCCGAGCGCGCGTATGAGCTTTTCCTTTGGTTGAAAATTCGTCTTTTTCAGCGAATATACGCTTCAAATCCCTTATTTTATTATTTCTATAAACCATAAATTATGTATAGTAAGGGGGGGGGGGGTTGTGCGGGTCATTACAAGTTTGAAGGGGGCCTTGGAGAGAACCGGTAAACTGTTACGTAATTTGAGTACGGCTCTGCAATAAAAGAAACACAGTTTTTTCTTTTTCTCATATTCTCTAATAGTTTCTGCTTATACAAGGAAAGGATCCTATCAATTGTAGGTGGACCAAACGATTTTGGAGACTGATAGAATTTTCTTCAAGGATCGAAATATTTTAATATTATACTATTAGCAATTAAGCCATTATTTGCCTTTCGTGGTGTAGCCATGACTCACTGAGCGTGGAAGGGAGTAATGTGAGGAAGGGGGTGTAGATCTTTAAGAGTTAATATTGATCTAGAATAATTCTCGATTTTTACATTCTCGTCAGAGAAGGTATTATTATTATTACACCATTAAGCCATTTCCCTTTTGGGGGTAGGCGTGACTCACTCGGAAGGGGAAAGGAGTAGTTGCTGATCAATGTCACTAGCAATAACCTCAAGTGAAGAACCTCATGAAGTCATTATGTAAGGTTCCCCACTTGGGTCCATTAGTGGCCAAGGTCTTTTGTTTCAGGCGTCATTCACTCTACTGACACTCTTTTTATGAACTATTTGCCGCCATACTTTCCTGTCCTGGCATACTTCTCTAGCTTCTTTTATGTCCATGCATTTTTTCATGCAGGCTCTCGTGTATCTGAGACTTCTTATGTCTCTTCTAACTAAGGTCTCATTCACACATTCTAACCATTCTTTCCGCGGTCTACCTCTGGGCACGCTGCCATTTACTTTACCTTGATACACTTGTTTCGTTAGTCGTTCATTTGGCATTCTTTCAACATGTCCGAACCATCTTAACCGGTTTCTTTCCCACGTGTCTACTAGCGTCTCTTCTGCACCACATTCTTTTAGAATTATCTCGTTACTTACTTTGTCCATCAGGGTTTTCTCGCATATTATGCGCATGAATCTTATGTCAATTGCATTAATTTTACTCTTATCTTTTTCTTGATAAGTCCATGTCTCGCTACCGTAGAGTACAGTCGGTACAAATATAGAATTATGTATTGCCATTTTAGCTTTATTTGATATATTTTTACTTCTCATAAGAGGACCTGCTGTACCAATAACCTTCTTACCTTCATTTATTCGTCTATCTAATTCCTTATCTATGTTCCCGTCCATAGTAAATAAGCTACTAAGGTATACGAACTTATCAACCTGTTCAATTCTCTCATCATTTAATAAAATAATGCATAGTGTTTTCTCACTCTTTCCTTCGAACACCATAGTTTTTGTTTTATTCGCGTTAATTTTGATGCTCATGTTCTTCATGCTTGCATCTAGTTTATTCAACATTCTTTGTAACTCTTCGATAGACTCTGCCATAACAACTCTTCGTCGAAGAGAGCCATTCTTAAACACTTGTCCATAAATAATATAAATAACCATGAAGACATAACGCATCCTTGTCTAACTCATTGAATAATATCGAAACAGTCACTCAGTTTCCCATTCGCTCTTACACTCGCTTTGCTACCTGTATATATTGTTTTTATAACTTGTAGGATCCATCCATTGACTCCATACTTTTTTAGGACTTCCCAAAGTTTACTTCCATCTACCTTGTCAAAAGCTTTTTTTAGGTCAACAAATGCACAGAAAAATTTTTTTCCTACTCTCAAACTTTTTTCTGTTATTTGCCTTAAGCTAAATATTTGATCCCTGCATGACCTTCCTGGCATAAGCCCACTTTGGACTTCCCAAATCTTTGCTTATTTTATTTTCGTTACCCTACGAATAAGTATTTTTGAATATATTGTACTTACAGTGCTTAATAAGCTAATCCCTCTGTAATTATTGCACTCGCTTTTATCTCCCTTTCTCTTGTATATTGGTACGATAATCGCTGTTTTCCAATCATCTGGGACGTCTCCCATCTCGAAACATAAATTTATCAATTCGCACAGTCTATGTGGTATGCACGCGCCACCGTGTTTAAGCATTTCAGCGTTAATACCGTCTACCCCGGCAGCCTTACCGTTTTTCAAGTTCTTAATTATATCTCTAACCTCTGTGACACAGACTTTTTCAATTGAGTTTTCCATCGCATCGTGTTCAACATTGCAGCTGTGGTGTCCTATAGCTTCATCTCCGAATTGTCTCCTAAAATAGTCTCTGAAAGCCTCTAGTATTCCGTCTGCATTATATACCCTTTCCCCCCTACTATTTCTCATTTTGACAATTTCTGTACCTTTGTTTCCTTTCATTTTTTCATAAAGTAGTTTCCTCCTTCCTTCAAAGTCGTTTTGTATTTTTATCTCTTCTTCTGCTCTCATTGCTAAGACCTGCGATGTTCAAAGTTCTCTTGTACGCTTCTCTTTTTGCTTTTTGGGCAGCCTGAATTTCAGCATTCCACCACGCATCACCAGACATTCTTCCTTTAACTGCGGCACCACACACTTCGATCGTACATCTAACAAGGATATCCCGTAACATTGTCCAAGCGCCCTCTATATCTTTGTTTTTTATACGGCAGAAGGTAATGATCAGTATTGCATTCAGGACCCCTCATGACTCTTGTATCTTTGACTAACTCTCTTAGTCTTTCATCCGCAATAACAAAGTCAATTATACTGTGGCTATTTCCTTTAGACCAGGTGTACATGTCGAACATTTTATGCCTAAACCAAGTATTTGTAATAAACAGACCCCTTTCTAAGCATACACCAACTAATTTATCTCCGTTATAGTTTGTTCTTGGATCCCCAAAACTACCTAAGACTCTTTCTGTATCCTGATTTTGGATGCCCACCCAACCGTTCATGTCTCCTAGTAGAATTACTCTTTCCCCATGTTCGCAAATGTTTATTGTGTCATTTAAAGTGTCCCAGAAGGCGTCTTTTACTTCTCTAAGATCACTATCAACCGGCGCGTAGCATGCTATGATAAATAGTCTTTTGATTCCTACTTTCATTCTAGCCCACAACATTCTGGGAGACACGAAACCATGGTCTCCGAGATGCTGCTTTGCTCTTTCATTCAAAATTAGATCTACTCCTTGTTTACGATGTGATTAACAGTCTACTCCTGACCATATTTCAAATCCGCCTTTCAACGCGCCGTTTTTTATGTCTTTGGTTTTGCATCCCTTTTTCTTTGTTTCAGACACTAAAATGTCTAGTTTCTTCACGTCCATAGTTTCACGCAATTCTTTTACCTTTAGATCATTTACTCCCCTAGCATTCCAAACACCCAGTTTCCATTCGTCGGCTGAAACATGACCTTTAGATTTTCCGTGTGCATGCCTTTTGTCATTAAAAGTTCCAGTCCTTTCCGAGGCTATTTTGTAGCTTGTATTATTCAGTGTTTAGATTATACGCCCAACTAACACCTTTATGCAATAAGTTTATTTTGAAATCATGTCAAAGTTAAGTATCAACTCGTCATATGGTAGAGATTGTAGTTCTAACGTCAGTCCCACCAGAAACTTCAGTTAATAAGGGAGGGTTGGGAGAGGCGGGAGCTGGAACTGGAACCGAGAGAGTCATCTTGGGTTTGTGTTTTTGTTTTCATGCTGAGAATGTCACCAGAAGGTCACCTACATCTTTGAATTTACAATAAAAAGAGAGTTACCAACCCCCCCACCCACCGGTTCAAAATCTGAGCGTTATTTTTAGTTTGTAGGTTTAAATTTCTTTTTGCTTTTTTTATTGTAAAATTATAATGAATTGCTATGAATTACTTATCTTTAAGTACGTTTCCGGATTTCCTAGTAACTGCATATCGAAGCACAATTTTAAGAAAGTGCATTTAAACAAAATTTAAAATGTTCTATTTGGCTTTTGCCCCAAACGAGTTAACAAGAGTTACCACGAAATTGTTAAAGAAAGCACAAGAGAATGTAAGGGTCGATTTACAACTACGTCAATTCCGACAGTCGTTAAAACACACACACACACACATTGAAAGTCAAGAAATTTCAATTCCAAATGTGCAGAATTGAAGAAATATAAAATGTAAATCCAGAAAAAAAATAAAAAACCAAAAAAGTCAAATTTGCTAGAAATATTTAAATCTGAAACAAAGCCAAAAACAGGTATTTTCGATAAAACAGTTGAATTTTCAAGAATATAGATAAATTTTCAATTGAAAAGAAAACGTCAACCAACTAAAACAGATTAATTTTCAACCAAAGATTTGTACCCTCAATCAAAAGAATTGATTTTCCACAGAAAGAAAAGAATTTTTTAACGAAAATGATGAATGTTGACAAAATTGTCGAATTTTGAAGGAAATAATTCAGTTTTGAGCCAAGTAATACAATTTTTGATAAAAAGAGAACCATTAACAAGAAATTTCATTGTGGGCGTTTCGACTAAAAAAAATGAATATGCACATATAAACACACATACACATCCATACTTATATACACATATACATATCCATACATATATACATATATACATATATACATATATATATATACACATATGCATATAGCGATACATACATATATATATATATATTTTTTTTTTCTGTGTTTATTTTAGGTCTACATCTTTGAATTTACAATAAAAGGAGAGTGACCACCCCTCCCCCCCCCCCCTCCGGTTCAAAATCTCAGAGTTATTTTTAGTTTGTAGGTTTAAAATTACTTTTTTGTTTTTTTTATCGTAAAATTATAATGAATTGCTATGAATTACTTATATTTAAGTACGTTTCCGGGTTTCCCAGTAACTGCAAATCGAAGCACAATTTTAAGAAAGTGCATTTATACAAAATTTAAAGTTTTCTATTTGACTTTGTCCCCAACCGACTATATATATATATTATTACACCATTAAGCCATTTCCCTTTCGGGGTAGGCGTGACTCACTCGGCAGGGGAAAGGAGTAGTGTGTGGATGGGATAGAGATTTT
>NC_046659.1:39459955-39460449 GCF_010883055.1 Belonocnema kinseyi
GAATTGAAGAAATATAAAATGTAAATCCAGAAAAAAATAAAAAACCAAAAAAGACTAATTTTCAAGGAATATTTAAATCTGAAACAAAGCCAAAAACAGGTATTTTCGATAGAACAGTTGAATTTTCAACAATACAGATAAATTTTCAATTGAAAAGAAAACGTCAACCAACTAAAACAAATTAATTATCAACCAAACATTTGCACCCTCAATCAAAAGAATTGATTTTCCACCGAAAGAAAATAATTTTTAAACGAAAAGGATGAATGTTGACAACATGGTCAAATTTTGAAGGAAATAATTCAGTTTTGAGCCAAGTAATACAATTTTTGACAAAAAAAGAACCATTAACAAATTAGATTTATGTAAAATTGGTCCCCCCAGTTTTTGTCAATTGTCCACGTTCTTAGACCCCTGAATCCGAAAACAAATTTTTACGATTGTGTTTGACGCCTAATTAACAATTAAGTTTCTTTTGCGCATGTCAAATATAA
>NC_046659.1:39460459-39460693 GCF_010883055.1 Belonocnema kinseyi
TACTGTTGCGTACACGTCTCGCTTGAATAAATACAATTTTGTATGCCAGATCTTGAATTTTTCTTAATTTCTTTATGCACATTAATGGTACATTTATCTAAACCTTGAAGTCAGAAACGTGATAAATGAAATTCTGTAGAAAATTCGGATCAAATTTAGGTAGAAGAATTTCATTCTACCTTCATGGCGAAATACCTTAAAAATGCATTTTTTACGTTTCATTAATATTTAAAA
>NC_046659.1:39460703-39461032 GCF_010883055.1 Belonocnema kinseyi
GTACATTGTTGGATGAATTCAAATTTTAATAATGAGAATAATAACTGACGAATTCTAAACAATTGTATGTTGACTAAAAAATGTCCATTCATTTATATTTATTTTATCGGAAAGTTTTTCCTTTGAAAAGAACAACTTCTGTAAATCATAATAAACGTGTTAAGAAAATTCGATAAGAACAGAAATAAATATTGAAGTCCTAGAGACTTCTCGCCTATATTTCTACTTTTTACAACCTCAGGCCTGACTGTTTCAAAGGATAGTTTCCCGAAAGATGAATGGGCTAGCTGCATTACAGATTAGATTCCCAAATATTTTCTACGCCACAG
>NC_046659.1:39461132-39464834 GCF_010883055.1 Belonocnema kinseyi
GGCCTGACTGTTTCAAAGGATAGTTTCCCGAAAGATGAATGGGCTAGCTGCATTACAGATTAGATTCCCAAATATTTTCTACGCCACAGGCGTAAACTTGTCGAATCTTACAAGGGGTCGTCCACCGTGCTCCAGATGCGCTAGCGACTATTTACTTGCAAAATAACGGTGTGTTTTACGCCTTTGGCATATGACAAAATTAGGATGGTTTATATTTATAGATTCCAATGCTGTTTTCTAAGAACTAGCTTTTTTAAGAGTCCATTAACATTTAAAAAACAATCAAAAATAAACGTTTATAACAAAAAACGAATAGGTAACAGAAACTTTAAAATTACTCAGTTTTATTAGCTATTTGTCATGAAAATTATTCCGCTCTATTACAAATCTCTCAGATTATTTATTAGAAACTGGCAACGAGACTCTCTTAATTATTTTTTATAGTACAAAGAGTTACTATTTCATTTAAAAGTAGCTAATGCCAATTTCTTAATAAAGCTTCACATTCTTGATGTAATAATTACCATATGATTTTATTAAAAATGGTTAATGATCTAACAGGTCAAAGTATGTCCATTCAAAAATGTGCACTAACTTATTTAAGTCCAATTGATTTTGACTTAAATTGGCATTCTTAAAAGCTGACAGTATTAAAACTTAAAGTGACATTATTAAAAGAACGGTTAAATGTCATAGAAATCGGAACAATTTCACAGGTTTTGCAAAGACTTCGCATAGATTTAAAAGGTTTTATAAAGTCTTCTATTATTCGACAATTAAGATTTACCAGTATTTCACAAAGAATTAAATGATTTCCCAAAGAATTCAAATATTTCAGAAAGATTTCAGATAGATTTCAAGGATTGAACCAAAGATTTCAATAATTGCCTAATGATTTTGCAAAGATTTTGAGAGAATTCACTAAGATTTTAGTAAGATTTCACAAAATTTTCAATGATTTCCCAATGACTTTAAAGATTTCACAAAGCTTACAAATATTTCGCAAAGATTTAAAATAGATTTCAAATATTGAACAAATAATTCCAATGACGTCCTAATGATTTTACAAAGATTTCAAACATATCGGAAAGATTTAGTATACGTTTAGAAGATTTTACAGATATTTCCACTATTTTACAAAGACTTCTATTATTTCACAAAGTTTTCAAAATTCTCAAAAATTTTAAACATTTTGAATAGATTTAAAAAAGTTATTTCGCGAAAATTTCACGAAGAATTTACAAAGGTTGCAATAATATCTCAAAGATTTTATGAAGAATTTACAAAAATTTCAAATGTTTCGCAAAGGTTTTGGATAAATATAAAAGAATTCGGAAAGGCTTCTATTATTCCACATACATTCCAGATAGATTTCAAAGATTAAAAAAAGGAAGGAAGAATTGAAAGGTTTCTATATCCTACGATCGGATGAGTTTAAGCAAAGATATTATTATTTTTGGTTTAAGCATTTTATTTACGAGTAGGCAAATCAAGACTTTGGCCCTCCCTGGTCAATTTCTATGGGAACCATTGGCCCCTGTGTCCCCTTCGCAAGGCTCCACCGCCTCTGATAGGCGCGGAAATTGATCATAAGTTACAAGGGGGAGTGGACAATGTTGCTTTGCAAAAGAAATAGAGGTTTAGCAATCCAAGATCTAGGTAGAACAGCCCGCTCGTTATTTAGATCCGGCAACGACATGCCTATTCTGCCGTGATTTGGAAGAACACTGTTAACTGCAAATCGGATAAAGTCACCTGAAGCAAGTAACGGTAGGCGGCTCAAGGGCCTTGTCCAAAATACAGTTAACGGGGTTCTTCCAAATTAAGGGAGTATTTCTCTCCTATTCGAATGTACATATCAAATACTAAGATTTTAAAATTTTTTTACGATATTGACTAAGTTCTAATTAAATTTGCTTGAAATTTAAGAAAAATACATATATTAAAAGATTTTTGTATCAGAATCTCTGAAAAAAATGACCAACTTCAATTTTCAAAATTAGACTAATTCAGAGTGATCAAAATTGAATAATGTAATTGAAAAATAATTTTTAATTCGAAGCGATTACAATTTTACAATTAAAAATTGATCAAAGTTAAAGCTTTATTATTTAATGAAATATTAGTAATTATTAACCACTTACTTAACTATAAATATAATATCACATTTGAAATCTTAGGTAAAAATCTTTTCAAATTATTATTAATAATTTATCGTATCGATATTCAGGAAAAGTTCCACGAAAAATAATAGTTATATCAATTATTATTCAACTTTTGATAAAAAATAAAAATGGTAACTACTAATTCAGATTTTCTTTCAGCTGAACCGAAAGAAGTAGAATTTTACTCTGCGATCTATTGAATTTAAGATCATACTCTAATTATTATTATATAAACTCCTTATCTTTAAAAACACAATAATGAATTTAAATTTAAATAATATGGATCAAAATAATTGGGTATAATTATTGACATTATTAATTATGAATTAATTAATAATTATATTATTCTAAGAACTGGAGATAATAAATAAAAAATTATCTTTATTATGATAACATTTTCTAGTTGAGAAAATCATTAAAGCCAAAGCTTAGTTAAATAATTTTTAAGGAGTAGATTCGATACATTTTTCTTAATTTATTATTTTATTATGTATAATTGTTACCAACTCCGATCTTGTCTGTCGACTTTATCAAATTGTATTAGTTGCTCTGCGTTACCACCAGGGGGTAACTCGCCATGCTAATGCACTGAGTCAGTTTTGAGAAGGATGGCAGAAGTGAAGCACTGGCGCCACTAGCGCCACGTCCTAAATTTGAATGACAGCTAATAAGACACATATAATAATAGTTTTTCTATTTTTAATTACTTAATGATTCTAATTTATTATTACATTATAATAAAAATACACAAGAAATTATAAAAAATTAAATTTTTAATAGTTAGTATATTGTATTAATCGTTAAGATAGTCAAAATATTGTCAGTATGAAAGCCATTAAGTTTACTGTACATTTAGTTATATATTTATTTAAAAATTGGATTAAAACATGATGATATGAATTAAATATGGACTACAGACATCGATGTATAGATCCGAACTGTCGAGCAGGGTACGACTCAACCCGTTCAAATGGAGTAAAAAGTGTTTTTCTCCGTTCCAAAGAATGAGGTTGAACGTTGGAAACAAGCAATTAATCGTGAGAAAAAGGATTTTATTAATAAACCTGGACACTTAGTGTGTGAAGAACAATTTTTAAAGGATCAGATAAGTGTGTAAAATGATAGTTTTAATAGTTTTAGAAGTTTTAAAACAATTATAAGACCCTTCCTATCTTTAAGAAACATTTAAAAGTAACATTAATAACAGTTTTTAATTATCGCATAGTTGTGATATTTATGTATAATTACATTAATTTATTAATAAATGCAAGTATTAAACTATACTATAATTGTAAAATAATTATTTTCTTGCAGTCATAATGGTAAAAGAGACCTAAATTAAAACTAGAGATTTTGCCACCTCAATTTCCAAACTGCCCTGATCATTGTTTGAAGGCAGACTTTTTTATTAGACATTTTAGAATCCTTAGTCAAAAACTTGCGCTTTATTAGACACCGGGGGTTTTTACAGCCTTCGAACAATGCTCGGGGCAAGCGTGGATCCAGAAAAGGGATTGTGTGTGTGTGGGGGGGGGGG
>NC_046659.1:39464934-39473414 GCF_010883055.1 Belonocnema kinseyi
GGGGGGGGGGGTGCACACAATAATTACCCTCTCTCCTCCACTTTCAACGGGAGGTTAATAATAATTTTAAAGTTATTCTTCGCCCGGTTAAAATCTGGGCTGAGGAAGATTTTTTCTTTTTCTTGAAAAATTATTTCTATGAAAAAATATTTTTAACGAATCAAAACTTGTATTATTTATAAATGAGCGCTATCATTTTCAATGTCCTAAATTGACGAATAAATTAAGAAGTTTATGAATTTTAACAAATTATAACATTTCAAGCAATTTTAAGTTAAAAACATTAAAAACTGAAAGATTTAAATTTTTTATCGAACACTTTTTGAATTAGAAGTTAAATTATTTTAATTTTGAGTCGTTGCAAATGAATAATTGTTCAATTGTTATTTATACATTACAATTTCTTTTATTTTAAATCTTTTAAAACATTTTATAAAAGTACATTTTCTTACTAAAAAATAACTTAATATATTTCCAGATACCTCCTAAAAAAATCCATGATCTCGAAATCTTTTAAAAGACCTAAAAACCTACCAAATTTTGTATTAAAATCTTTAAAAATGTACATTTTCTTTTCAATGTTTTGGAATCTTTACATTATTATTTTTACAGTTTTGGAAATTTGTAAAAATCTTTTTAAATATTCTCTTGAAATTATTTTTTCAAAATAAAAAATTATCGTCAATTTTGTAAGGTATCTAAATAAAATTTTTAATATTTATTTATCACAATTTGCTATTGTTTTGAAATATTCCTGAATATTCTGCTGAAATTAATTTTTCGAAATAGAAAAATCATTTTGAATTTTACCACGAATCGTAACATAATTTTTTTACTATATTAAAACCTTTCATAATCCTTAAAAGGTTCACAATTTTAATAAAAAATTAGAAGTATTTCCTCAACTTACTCGCATTTTTTCAAAATGAATACATTTCTATCTGTTATTCACACATCAGAATTTAACATTTTCACTTATTAATAAAAAATGTGCACAGAACAATAAAATTAACATTGTGACGTTCTAAGTTTAGTTAAGCTCTCTGAAATTTGAACGATTCAAGGGTTTCGGTTTCAAAAATTTTAGTTTCGAATTGTTTATTTTTTTAATATTGCTGACTATTAAAAAATTGCTCTTTTTCTGAATTAAAAATGTTTGAATTGAAAGGGTTAAAAATGGTATATTTCCGATTGCTATCGTTATTCGTGAGCATTTGGCTAAAAACGAAACGAATACGTTCCAATAACCACCAAATTCATTTAATTTGGCTCCTGCGACTTTTTCCTATTCGGTCGACTCAAGAAACCGCTCTGCGAAACGATTCACAGCACCCGAGAAAAGGTCATGGAAAAATTGAAGATGGCTTTGATGGCTATACCGCAAACCGATAAAAAAAATGTTTCGTGGATTGGATCAAGCGCTAGCATAAGTGCGTTGCAGTCGACGGGGAGTACTTTGAAGGAGACAATATCGATTATCATGAATAAACTTGTATTTTTGATTTTAAAAATAAAGTCCTAGAACTTTTTCATCAAGGTGTAGTTCAATTTTTAACGTCAAAATCTGTCAATTATTTAATTTTAACTGATTTAGAATCGCCCCGTAAAATCATTCAATTATTGTTTAATTTCGAATACACAAATTACAACTTAATTTTAAAAATCATTAATGAATTTATATTTACAGTTGATCAACTTAAAACGCTTTTTGTTAAAAAATTTCAATGGCAAAAGCTTTTAATCTTTTATTAAGTAAGTCTACAAAACTGCACTTTAATGTCCTTTAAATGGAAAATGTACCCTAAAAAATAAAAATCTAAAATGGAAAATTGTTATGGTAAAAGATTCTAGAATTACACATTGCAAACTTAATGATTTCATGATTGAAAAAGTTAACAATTACGCTTAGCATTTAAAAAAAAGTTGAAATCAAATTTATTTTAAATTGTATTATATACATATATTGTGATATAAAATTCTGGACATTTCAAGTGATTGGATAGATTTTTCATGTAAAAACTTGTAAAATTCCCGGTCAAAGAAAAAATTCACTATCCCGTCCCAGTCTAAAATAATTCCCGGTCCAGCGGTCACCCTGAAGCATGCTATTTTAGAATCTAATTTCTTTTTTCTCGAATGATAATACACATTTTGTGCTTGGTGCCCTAACAATTTTTCATGAAAGAATCAATTAAAATAATATATAGTTAAATAATTCTGTCATCTTTTCCATTTTTAAAAGCACAATCTTCTGATTTTGAAGTCTTATTTTTTAAATGTATGCAATCATTAGTTGATTTTCGTATCAGCTGAGTTCGCTCCCTTTTCAAATTAAATGGTTCTTCACAATAAAATGATGTCTCATACATCCATGAGAGAATTCGAGACCCTGATTGGCTGCGAGAATTACATGGTTGGGAATCTACACTGGCTGTCAGGCTCTCTTGTCGCATGTCGATATGACGCAAGAGTGAAAGCGCCAGTGCTGGGAATACATTGTAACATTGATATACGTTACCAGAGCATCTGTGCGTAACTACATGATATAAAATTGGCGCTACATTCGAAAAATACACGCTAAGAATTGATGTTTAATCTATAACCGTATTCAAGGAGGAAATTCGCTTTCCAGTATTATATATAATAAACTTTAATTATCTTATTTGCAAAATTCGAGTCTGGACTGGGAGGGGGGGGGGGGGGGGGGGGGGGGGGGGGGTCGCCGCGCCCCCCTCTAGATCCGCGCCTGGCTCGAAGCAGTTTGGAAATTGACATTTCGAAACCCGTGGTTTTAATTGAGGTTTATTATACCATTCTGACTGCAAAAACATAATTACGTTACAATTTTAATTTACTTTAATACTCATATTTATTAATAAATTAATGTAACTGTACATAAGTGTTAAAACGCAGCGATAATTCATCACTGTCATTAATGTTACTTTTACATTTTTCTTACAGATAGTAAGTGTCTGGAAATATTTTGAAAATTTAAAAAGCTATTGAAACTATAATTTTACATACTATCACAATGATATAAAAGTTCAGTAACAAGAAGAATATATTAAAATATGAAAATCAAAGTTGTCATAGAATCGTCAGACCCACTCAATTATGTTAGGTTAAAGGACATCAGTGTAAACATATCGTAATACTTACCGCAATAATCGTTCCATTAGGAGCTAAAACTTCCTTTTTTTAAATTCTCTGATCCCTTTATAAGTGATCTTCACATACTATATGTTCAGGTTTATTAATAAAATCCTTTTTTTAACGATTAATTGCTTGTTGCCAGCGTTCAACATCATTTTTTGTAACGGAGAAAAACATTTTTTACTCCATTTGAACGGGCTGAGTCGTACCCTGCTCGACAGTTCGAATCTATACATCGATGTCCACCCATTTTGATTAAATATTTATCAGTAAATGAATAAAATGCGCCAAAAAGACGATAGATTTATGACATTTCACAAGTTTTTACATGCTAAATAATAACAGACAACGGGCAGAGCAGACAGGCTCAGTCAACTCAATAAGGGAAAATAACGAATTTTTGGAACTTGGGGGCGGGGGGTTGAGAGGCAGTGAGGGCAGAGAGACAGTGAGCAAATTGTTGTAAAAAGCGCGTAATTTCTTGTTTTGCATTTCTTGTTTTCTTAATTTTGTCGTTATTCATCTTTTTTTCTTAAATTATTTTGCTAGTCAACACATCTAAGGAAGGAGCATGCACATATATAGCAAACCAATTTATACATGCTTCTGTAGTTTCCCTGCCCATCGAAGATGGTGCTGAATTTCGCCATTTATTTTCCACGTAGTTGACCGAGCCTGAGGGCGGGCGTCGCAGCGGTGGCGCCAATGTTTCAAGTCTCGCCGTTCTTCACAAAATTGACTCACGCCTCTAATGCAAAAGCAAAAATCTTGTCACCCCCCTCGTTACCACTAAGAAGACAGCTGCTTGCCCAAATTTTTTTCAGTGCGTAGATTCTGAATTTATAACCTTCTCGTAGATAATTTCAAAATTTGATAATTTTTGATTCTTAATCTCTTTCAGCTGGTCTACTTGGTAGTCTAGTCGTATTGACACAGGCACACCGATTTTCACTAACGCTATAGTATACACTTCCAACCCCCCCCCCCCTTTTAAAGTCCTCATAGACTAGATTTATTTGGTGAAAATAGCCTTTGAAAAATTGTAATGGGCACTTGAAAGGAAACTGAGGTATAGAAAACTAGCGGTACACGTAGTGTTGAAGAAAGAGCACTGAATCAGCACTGACCAGTGTCGTTTCATTGCTTGTTCAGTGCGTTTTCACCGGCAGGGGTGCTCTAGATTTAGGTTTTAGGACAGGTTTTCGGTAGTTAGGTAGGGTTCGATTCCCTAGCTGAGCGATTTTTCGAAGCGTTTCAGCGTGCGATCATATGTATAAGCCTCTGTGCATGCAGTTGTGTAATAACAATCTTAAATTAAGTACACTAATTACATATAAAATAATTTTTTTTCTTTTTAAATCGATCCACACTTTACATAATATTGTTGTCAAAAGTTTCGAGCTAATCTATTTCTAAATCGTGTGGAGAATGTGTGTATATATAAATATAAGTGTTACAATGCGAATTTGGCAAAGTTACTCTTTATAGAAGTAGGGCTTACTACAACCCAATATTTGAAATTGTTCATCCTACTCCCAAGTGCGAAGTCAGATACGGCCCAACATTGGGCGATAGTCGGCAAAAATATTGCCGAAGCCCGGCTGCTATTATCGCGACAATAACGGAATGAAAACTACGGCCTGCACTTGGCAGCCAAGGTTTGGCTGCCAATATATGTCTAAATAAGGTGGTGAAAACATCTTCACACGTACTTTAAAGCAGTCGTCCTTCTCCAAACAATCTGTAATGTACTCTTTCATGCAGTCATTCTTCACTGGATCGGTTTTTCATTAGTCTTCACTTCAAGGAAGGAATAACAAGTTTGCCAGCTGATACTTTGATGATTGTCAACACATTTAATTTTAGACTTCATCGATTTCTAACCTACTCCAGTGGTAAGATGACAAATTTAATTTACGTTCTGACAAATAAAATAATAATAATTCGCACCGTAGTATTTCAGTGATGATTTATTCACATTTTATTAATAATTATGCTCTTGCACACTCAAATTTGCTCGCCTTATCAGAGCACTTTAAAACCAATCTAACAGTGGCTACTGTCAAATCAAGGATAGAACTTCTTGACCAACGCTGGAAGAGTTGTGAAACCCTGCATCTGGAAATTAAAGCTGGAACCACGTCGGCTGAGCGTGAAAAATTGTAATATTTCACAAAGTCTAAGTATCTCGCTATTGAAGATGCTTATCTCAATGCGCGAGATTTTTTATATAATCAATTGGTCTTGCTTACTCCTGAGACTAAGGCTAATGAGTTTAAATCAGTCTCAAATTATTCATCATGATTCCTTGCCTGTTAAACTTCCTCAGATCACTTTACCGGAGTTTTCAGGAAACTACAAGGATTGGGAGAATTTTCGTGATTTATTTAATGCTTTAAAATATCAAAACGATTCCTTGACAAATGTAACAAGATTACACTATTTGAAATTGACCTTAATGGGCGAAGCTGAAGGTTATTTAAGACATGTTTCGATAACTAATGCTAACTTTATCTCCACGTGGGAGTCGCTAAAGACCAGATTTGACAACAACAGAGTGTTAATCTCAACTCATTTACAAGCCTTTATCAATCTTCCTGAAGTGTCGAATAAAATTCTAAAAGACTTAAAAAACTTACGCGATAAAACAAATGAGTCATTTGCGGCTTTCAAAAATCTTAAACGCTTAACAGAACATTGGAGTGATTTACTTGTTTTTACAATAGTTAAAAAGTTTGATATTGGTACTCTCAAGGAATGGGAGATGCATATTGGTTCTAGCACTGATTATCCTACTTATCAACAACTTGACTCATTTTTGGAGACTTGCATACGTATTTTGGAGGCCATCAGCCCTATCCGACTCACCGTATTTCAGCTATAAAAGTTTCGGACCTTATTGCTATGAGTTTCTATGTGCCAAATATTGCCGCACGGCGGCGCTTCTCGCACGTGTCCCTACTTTAACATGCGGCTAAATGGAAATTTTCTCAAAAAAAAAATAATATTCATATAATATTTTATAAAATGTAAGCCTAAAATGTTTACAAGAGTACAAAACTCCAAAGCGGTTGATTCGAGTAAAAATAAGTATTAAAATTGAGTGGGTGAAGAAAAATAAAAATATAATGAAGTGCATTGTTCCAAACTGTCAATCCGGCTATCATTCGACTCGTGATGACAGCGAGAAAATTTATTTTTCCAAAGTGCTTAAAAAGTTAGTTGATATATATCAGAAAACAATAGATAGGGAAGATTTTTTGAGTAATAGCTGGCCAGTTTGTTTGCGACAAACATTTTCTTCCCGATGATATTGCCTGGAAAAGGAAAGTGAAGTATCTTACTAGAAATGTTATATAGCATCAGTATGTATAAATTACAACCAATATATTTATAATACTTTATTTGTATACAATTCTAAAAATGAATGAAGAGATACAAATTTCAATTGCTTAAATTGCAATTTCCGAATTTTAACCTAAAAATAGCTGTCCTTCCCCTGCTATGGCTGTTCCTCATCTGGTGATTATATTTGTTCTTCACTTAAATTCCTTTTCGTTCGGGAGGATTTTTTGTTCAAAGTATAAGGAAGCAATTAAAAAGAAAGATAAATACAATTTTTACACCTATAATGACTTTCCTATAGTTTTTTCTTGATTACAGGAATAATGAGTAGATTAATTATTATAGAAAAATGGTAGGAGAATGATTATAGAAATTAATGATATTAAAATAATTATGGCAAAAAGTAGAGGGAAATATAAATGAATCATTTATTTTGAACTACTCACACAATAGTACATAAAAATTGACATATTTAAAGAAGCTTTGTTTAAGAATGGAGGTATAATGAAGGTTAAAAGCTATGGGTATTTTCTACTTTTTGCAATAATTATTTCAATACTTCAATATTATTAATTTATATAATTATTTTACTATAATTTTTCCTAAAATTAATCGAATAATTATTCTTATTAGTAGTCATAAAGTCGTGCAAAATTATAGTTATTTCATTATAGGAAAATAATTATAGGCCTATTATGATTTTTATATACTTAAACTTCTTTCCTTAAAGATAGCCGGAAGGTCTATATGTACTAGTACTTTTTTATTATTTAAATATTTTCGAAAAATTGAACCTGTGTTCCAGAGTTTCATCGAAACGTGCCAAATTTTCTAGGGATTGAAGAGGAGTGTCCACGAAATAAAACCATTCTAATAACTTTTATTTCCAACCCACCCTCCCCGCAGCGACACAAATATGACCCATAAATTATTAAAAAAACTACGTTTTTACGTATCATTTTTACTTTTTAACAATTTCCGTCGCCTTTTTTGTGCAAATATTTACTAATGAATAATTTGAATATTTCCCATGTATTTTTAAACAATTTTCAATTGTTTCAAGAAATATAAATTATTTAAACAATTATTTGTGCTTAAACAATGTAAAAAATAATGGTATTTTCTTATTGCAATGTAGTTATTTGTCATTTTTTGGAGTATTAGATTTTTCTAGAAATATTATGTAATTATTTAAACAATTATTTATTGTCTATCTTCATCATTTCTAAAAATTGAGCCAGAGATATCAACTTTCTTTTCAAATTAATATGCTATGCCACGTTTTGTTGAATAATTACATAATTTTGATACATTTTTCCTTATGTTTAATGAATTTCTATTTGTTTAAACAATCTTTATTTGTTCAAGCAGTTCTTTCTCGCTAACTAAAAAAATGAAATAAAATAGAACCCATATATTTACGTTTCTGACTTATAGCGTATAGAAAGTATACGTTAACCACTTTTCAATTGTTTAAACAAAACCTATAATAAATAAATAGAAATTTGTTAAACATTTGAAGAAATATATCAAAATTATATAATTATTCTACAAAAAGTATCACAGGATACCAATTTGGAAAAAGTAGACATTTCTGGCTCAATTTTTAGAAATTCTGAAAATAAACAATAAATAATTGTTTAAAAAATTACATAATATTTAAAAAAAAATTTACTTTTTCTAAAAATTGACCAAATATTGCATTTCAATCTGAACATACGATTATTTTTCACATTTTTTGGGAGTAAATAATTGTTTAAATAATTTTACATTTATTTAAACAATTAAATATTGTTTAAAAAGTCATAGTGAATATTTAAATCGTCCATTAGTAATTATTTGTATGCAAAAGATGACAATAATTGCTAAAAAGTACCATGTTAATTAAACAGGATTTTGAAGTGCCCGGTGGCAAGTGTTAATATTCGATTTTTGAAAAACGAAAAATTACGCATTTTCTTTCTCAGGAAATGGAAGCGGGG
>NC_046659.1:39473424-39481076 GCF_010883055.1 Belonocnema kinseyi
CAAGTGAAAAAAATTGTGCATCATACCGATACGACGGTAATGTAATGTTCCTTTTGTATTCTTCACGTAACGGGCGGGCAGAGTTATTTACAGTAGTTGGCCGTCGCTGACCCGACTCTTCCTTTTTAAATTTCTCTTCAAATTATTATTAACACTTTTTTAAATTGGTGAATTTTCTCATTATGCTTATTTATAATCACAACTTACATACTAATGTACAATTTTCTAGTTGAATTAAAAAATGTTTTTTTTTTGGCGTATCTCATTCCATTTACGAGAAACGTTGTTTTAATTCCAATTTTAATCATTTTAAAAAAAAGTTGGTTATCTGAAATCATTGAAACCCGTAGATTCCGAATTATTATGTCTTAGGCTGTTAACTATGAAATGTAAAAACTCTACTTCTAAATTTTAATCCGAAAGCTTAACAAAGGACCCTTGAGTGTCGGCTACTCTATTGGTATAGCCCCTCTGCTTCTGATTTATGATCGAATTCTTATTTCAATTTCAGCCTCTCTGCTTGTTATTTATGATCGTATTTTTATTTCAAATTTGGAAAGGAAATTTTAAATCCTTTAAAACATTTAAACGAGCTACTTGAACCTTTAAATTCTATCCATCTACCTGAGTGCCTGCGGAGAATTTCTCAGAACTTCTTAGAGCCTTGAGAATCTTTAGCATCTACTCTGAGATTTCTATCTGTAGGGCAATGCATTGTTTTAACACTCTAATGTATATAATTATGTCATTTAGAAACACAAACATGTATATTTATCACATTTTATATATTGATTTATTTCCCTTTTTCCAAAAAAGGTGAATAAGACTAATTTAGAAACAAAATTTGATGTATTTAAAACAATTTAGGGTATTTATTAGTTTATAAAATTAAATTAATTGCACTTATTTATGAAAATTACCTGAATTGAGAAATAATTATTTCGAAGTTTATTTCACTCCATCCATTTCTTGTATTCATGTAACTAACACTATAGAAATATTTGTACTAAAAAAAATAATGAATTGAATTATCTTTAAACTTACTAAATGTTTATAATTTTATGTTTTTTATACATTCCCCATTGGATTTCATGTTGAAGTAGGGCCAGGTGCTAGAAGCGCCGCCATACGGCAAAAATTCGCAAATAGAAACTCTTAGCAATAAGGTCCGGCCATCTTTTTTAGAGTCGGATAGGGCTGGAGGCTATTAAAGCTTCAAAACTTGGTGCAAATTCTCAAGAAAAGAGTAGGGCTTCAAAACAGTCGGGAGTTAGGAGCTACAATGAAACTTCTAGCTCAAAGTGTCTCCTTTGTAAGGATAATCACTCCCTATTTAATTGCAACCAATTCAAGGCTCTGTTTATGGACAGGCGTAGGGGAGAGTTGCCATAAATAATCTTTGTTGTTATAATTGTCTCACGCCCGGACATCGACCTCATAATTGTGTTAGTAGATTCAAATTTTACAAGTGCGGTAGGAGACTTAATTCCCTGTTGCACTCTGATGATTATAATTCAAATCTCACCTAACAACCAACTAACTCTGCATCGGTTACTTGTCAATTGGCAGTTTCAGGTTCTCTCGCGTAGCAATCAAATGATCCCGGCAATTCCACCCGAAAGGTGGGGGTGAATCATATAGCGCTTGAAGAAGCAGACAATAAAGTTTCGTTTCATTTTCTGAATAATCAAAATTTGTCGCGCTTACCCTTACTCGCTACGGCTGTTATTTCCTTCCAAGCTGAAAATGGAAGAAGTCACAGATTTAGAGTTTTGCTGCACCAAGGATCTGAATGTTGTTTTATTACCGAGAGAGCAATGAAAATATTAAGTACACGCTACAAAAAGGTTAAAGCAGTATTCTATGAGGTTGGAGGAGTTAATATTGGTTCTTCAAGAAAGTTAGTAGAATTTAATTTAATTTCTACAGAAAAGAACTGTCCTAAAGTCCACAGCGGCCACTATAGGATATCATGTTTTGAGTGTGATCAAAAGTTCATTCAGCTTGATGCTTATATTCTCCTCTTGGCCAAGATTGCTTCGTGTAACAGCCTATTGTAAAAGGTTTATTGATGCCTTTGTGTTCAAGCACTAAAAACTTAATAAGCCTAAACTTAAATTTTCAACCATTTCTCTTAATGCGATTGAAATCCGACAAGCTGTTTTATTTTGGATTAAATTTGTCCAGGAAAATTTCTTTTCTAATGAGATAAAAGCTTTGAACTAAGAAGATAGAGTAGTTCGAAAGAACTCGCTATTAAAAAGTTTGAATCCATTTTTGGATTCCAACAATCTCTTAAGTTTAGGTGGAAGACTACGGCATGCTCCTATCAGTTTTAATGAGAAGCATCCTATCATTTTGCCGCGTCACCACATAAGTGAGCTGATCGCCACGCATGCTCACCTTCGATCTTTACACGGTGGTCAGTAATTAACTTTACATACGCTCAGAGAGCGTTACTGGATTTTAGGAACTCGCTCTTTGGTTAAACGACTGATCAAAGTTTGCCTGGAGTGCGCACGTGAGAGAGTGGCTTTGTCTCAACAACTTATGGGAGACTTACCTGAATTTAGAGTAACCCCACATCGTCCATTCACACATTCTGATTTGGACTATGCAGGCCCATTTAATGTTCGCTTTGCTTTCGGTCGTGGCAAAAGGAGTTACAAAACTTACGTTGCGCTTTTCGTCTGTTGTTGTAAGCAAATTGTCCATTTAGAACTCGTTTCTGATTATTCATCTGCCGCTTTTCGCGCCGCCTTTCAGCGATTTTCTTCAACTCGAGAAAGACCTGTACACTTGTACAGTAATAATGGTATGACATTTCACGGTGCTGACCGGGAATTAAAAAATTGCCTGTTGAATCTTAGACTGGATGCTAATTTGCATAATGAGTTCGCAATTCAACGTACTTCTTGGCATTTCATACCTCCTTCCGCTCCTCATTTTAGGAGTTTACGGGAGCCTGGAGTTAAGAGTTTGAAACACCATCTAAAAAGAATTGTAGGTGCACATACTCTTACATACGAAGAGTTTTATAACCTTCTTACTCTATAGAAGCTTGCCTCAATTCCCGTCCTATTGCCCCTCTTTCAAATGATCCTGAAAACTTTTCCTATCTTACACCTGGACATTTTCTGATTATAGACCCTTTGTCCAGCATTCCAGAACCCGCATTGGAATTGACTTCGGAAAATTTTTTAAATCGATGGCAGTTAGTACAAAAAATTTCAGAGATTTACTGGAGAAGATGAGCTGTTGTTTATTTACAGTCTTTACAAAAACCCTACAAATGGTTCAACAAAGAGCTAAATCTTCTGATCGGCGAAATCGTTCTTGTGAAACATGATTTGTTACTGCCCTTTAGATGGTTGTTAGGCTGTATAATTAAATGCTACAAGGGTAAGGACGATTTAGTACATTCTGTTCGCGTAAAAACTGCCAGTTCGGAATACGAACGTCCGATTACTCACATTTCTGGGGGGGGGGGGGTTAAACGCCCAAAACCCCCCTTTCGAACGCCCCTGGTTGATTATGGTACCTTTATAGGCTTTATATCTGTTGTATCTGCTCGTTAAATTATCATTGAATTATTTGTTCGTTTTAAGTTTCATCTACACTCATTTGAATATTTTCCTTTTATCCTTATTCACTCAGATGTACTCACTCAAAATCATCATCCCTTGAAATCATTTGATATGAAGTGAGCAGTAGGGTTCCAGATAGTACAAGAGTTTGCAGCAAACTTGTCTAAATCTTGCCATGCAAGATTAGGAAGCTTGCATCGCAAGGTTCAGACAAGCTTCTCGCAAAAAAGAAAATGTCCGTCTTGTGGCAATATTGCGAAGCAAGATTGAGGAAACGTTGCCTCTCAATCTGGAACTTTATCCTTTGCGCATTAATTTTTCATGGCACCTAGAGCTGCGCAGTAGTTTTTTAAATATTCCTCCAGAATGCCGCCTTACGCGTCTACAAAAACGTATGATATATGGTGCTTGAAAAAGAAATTTGTAATTAAAACTTGCCCACGAATCTTCCTTCAAGGTTCCCTCAATATTGCAGTCAAGCTTGCAGGAAACTTCCCATGGCAATGGTCCCTCAATCTTGAATCACAATATTACCGCATGGCGGACATTGTCTTATTTGCGGGAAGCTTGCCTAAGCCTTGCAATGCAAGCTTCCGGACCTTGCATCGCAAGGTTTAGGTAATTTATCTGCAAACTCTTGTGCTATCTGGGGTGGATTAAAATATAATAAAATTGGAAATCAAAAGAAGCATAACACTGAAAGTGTTCGGTTTAGGTTCCTTATAACCTGTGCAAAATTTGAAATAGATCGACTGATCTTCAGGCTCCGCGGAACAAAAATAAGTTTAAAAAATTCGTGATCTTTAGGGTTTTGTTAAAACTACTAATATTAATTTTTTCTGTACTACATAATATGCCCAGCTTTTTAAAATCTTTTAAGATTGTAATATTTTCAGTTTTTATAGGACAACAAAAAATGCAGAAGATTTTAACAATAAAAATGACTCGTCCCCGAATTCAATAAGGATTTATAACAATTAGTAAATCTCGGTGGTTTGCAAAAAATTAAAAATCCCATTTTTGTTACCTCTTGGACAACTTTACGATACTTTAAATAATATAATTATTTGTTTATTGTATAATTTTACTATACCCCTTGTGTCGATAAACAAGAATAAAAAATTTTTATTGCAGGACCGCAATAAAAATGGGTATTTCGATTTTTTGTTAATTTGCTGAAATTCGTTACATTCGTTAAATTCGTTACATAACACAGGTACTTATACTCTACAAATCACTCGCATTTTGCTTTCCTTTTTTTACATTCTCATCATTTATGATTGAGAAAGTATTAGAATTGTCGGAAATTTGACATCACACTTTTTCAACGGATCTCCACATTTCGAGACCCCCTGAATCCGAAAATCAGGTTTTTACGATGGCGTCTGTCTGTCTGCCTGTCCATCCGTCCGTAAACACGATAACTCTCGAAAACATGAACAAATGAAATTCATCTCTGACACACTTTTTTTAGGTCCTAAAAGAAAGGAGAAGTTCGTGAACCAGCCATTTTTGATAAAAATTCAAAAAGTGAGCGCATTTTGAAAATTTTTGAGAACACTTTTTTCTGTATTTGAAAATTCTATGTACGAATATTTATAGTATTAAAAAGAACAAAAAATTTATCAAGTTATAGCGTTTTCATCATTTTAGTAATCAACCGAAAATCAAAATTTGAAGCCGAATAACGCACGACATGAAAAGAAGTCAAGAGAAGAAAAAAATTTCTTTTTGAAAGCCCTACAAGATTATCATAACCAATTTTTGGATTTTTTTCAAAAATCGAAAATTCGAATTTTGATAGCACAAAAAATAATGGAAAATAAAAAATTCCATTTTGTGGACAAACTATGTAGGATATGAAAAAAAAAGAATTAACAATAATGGTTATCCGAAAAAAGATCTACAACTTCGTTAAGAATCACTTCTTGATAGGACGCGTCCTTTTTGTTTTATTCGTGAAAAATAACGTTGAAAAAAAAAAATATTTTTAAATGTATGGAAAAACGACGAAAGTTACGAGAAAAATCCAACAAAACCTGTTTACAAATGTCTGTCGGAAAATGAGCGCGCAACGCGAGTGTCACAATGAGAATGTGTACCTCAAAGCCTACAGAGCTTTGAGAAACTTAATCCTTGACTATACTTAATTAAGTAGACAATTTAGAATATGAAGACGCATGTAAATACTGCCATCTAAAAGAGATCTTTTTGATAAAGTTTTTTTCAAGCATTCCAAATGCAAAGAATAAATATCCGAGCGCGAAGCGCGAGGTAACCTATCATCGAGCGCGAAGCGCGAGATTTAACCGTCGCGCGCCCTAGGCGCGCTCAAACTTGCGACCGAAGCGAGCCGCGCGCATAGCGCGCGATGAGAATGTGCCCGCACAGCGCGCAGATTTTTCTTTTTCAAAACCCCCAGAATACTCGCAGAGCATAAGGTTTGGTTTTCCACTTAAAGTTTAAAATAATAATTCTTCAAAACCCCTCCCTTCCTTTCCACCTGACCAATCGTTCACACCTTCGACGCATTTTTTCTCGAATACGTCAATAGCGCCTTGGCATTTGAATATATCAAAAATGTTTTCCTGCTCTTTTTTTGCATAATCTGCATGTTTGGTTCTCAAATCCTTTGTTTACCACTTGCCTCACATTTCCGCATCTTAACCGTGCCTATTGTTCTTTATCCCTTTCACTTATCTTTTCGTCCTCCCAGTAATCCTCCCTACCCAATTGGTATTTCCAACTTTTATATTCGCTACAATGACTTACTAAATGACGTTTCCATGTTCTCCCAAATCTCCCTGTATTTGCTGCGATAAAATCGTCTCAACTCCAGTGATCCTAGATTTGAAACAACATTCACTCCAATACTATCACAGGTCTTGTCCGTGTGAAATACGAGGTGTGTTCAAAAATAAGGTGACTTTATGGTTTTCTCAAAAAACATTCATTTATTCCTCAATATTTATGTTGTCCCCTTCAAAGTAATCCCCCTCAGATATAATACACTTGTGCTAACGCTTTTTCCAATCATCGAAGCACTTCTGATAATCATTTTGTGAGCCTTGAGTTCTTTCAGCGATGCAGTTTTTATCTCCTCAATCGTTGAAAATCGATATCCTTTCATGGGTCTCTTTAGTTTTTGGGAAAAGAAAAACGTCACTGGGGACCAAATCCGGTGAATATCATTATTGACTTCATTCAACATCTCCTGAGCGATGGTTATCCGATGGAGCTTTTGATCAAAATTAAGCAGTTTTCGAACAAATTTCGCTGACACACGTCTCATGCCCGAAACGTCCGAAAAGATAGCATGGCATGAGCCAAACGATATGCCAACATCTTCAGCAACTTCTCTGATGGTAATTCGGCCATTTTCAACACCATTTCTTCCACTGCTTGAACGTTTTCATCTGTTGTTGACGTGCTGGGACGTCCAGGGCGAGGTTCGTCTTCGACATCCTCTCGGCCTTCTTGGAACAGCTTGTACCACTTATACACATTTTTCTTACTCAGAGTAGACTCACCGTATGCAACTGTCAACATTTCAAGAGTTTTAGAGCATTGGATTCCATTCCTCATACAAAATTTAATGCAAACTCTTTGCTCCATTTTTTTCGAAAGAATAAAATCGCCGAGCACACCAAACCCTTCTAACCTTTTACGCCTCTGCCAGAAAAACAACACGAGCTATATAGTCAGAACTGTGAACATATTATCGTGATGAGGGTACCAACACAACGAAACAAAAAATTGAAAACTTGAATGTACGTAGCCCGCGAAAATTGAAAAGTCACCATACTTTTTGAACACACCTCGTTTAGTAGGAGACGATGTGCATGACTGGGTTGCGCACGCAACCCATTTCACCTCTTCTGAATTTGAAAACTCGAAGGTGCACGATTGCCGGTCGGAACACTTTGGCGGTTCTATTTATATCTCTATCTGCTAACTGCTTTCAAATAAAATCAAGAGATTGGGATTTTAATATTTCCAGATTTCGATGCTGGCGATTTTCATGATTTGAATACTTCGCGCGCCTCTTTATATGCGTATATTTTG
>NC_046659.1:39481176-39485176 GCF_010883055.1 Belonocnema kinseyi
TGATAATATTAAAATTATGTTACATTATAATAGTCTTATTTATGTCTTGATCCGCATTTGAAAGAAGTTAAAGAAATGGGCCATTTTGAAATTCATCTCGTTTGGATAGAAACTCCATTATTTGGTTGGAAAAAAATTATTTTGTCGGAAGTGTAACTATTTCGTAAAAAAGTCCTCTTTTCTATCAAAAGTTCAACTACTTTGTCAAAATGTATTTTCTTTTTCTTTGAAGGTTCATCTCTTTCGTTGAAAATACATTTTTGAAACTGAAAATTTAACAAATTTAACTATTTAGTTGAAAGTTTAACTGATTGATTGAAAACTCATATTTTTCGTTTAAAAAATTCAACTTTTTGTAAATAATTGGTCTTTTTGACTTTAAAATTAAATAATTTCGTTGAAAATTTTTTGTTTAAAATTTGCCTGTTTTGTAGATCATTAATTTTCTTGGTCGAAAATTCATCTTATTGGTTGACAATTCAACAACTTTGTTGAAAATTCATTTTTCCTGTTAAAAATTATTTATCTTTATCTGAAAATGTAACTATTATATGTTTGATAAAAAATTAATCGTATATATTGGTTAAGTTTGAAAATAAATTTTTTTATAAAAAACATTAATCTTCTGGGTCGAAAATTCACATTTTCCCCTGAAAATTTAAAAATTTTGTTGAAAATTCGTTTTTTGTCTTGTACAATTCAATTTTTTATCACAGTTTTTATCTGAAATTTGAACTATTCTATTTTTGGTTGCAATTTTATCCTGTACATTGTATTAGTTAAAACACGAATTATTTGATAGAAAATTAATTTATTCGTTTTCGATCATGATTTTTTTTAATTGAAAGAATTTTTAAATTACATTTTTTAAATTGAATTTAAGGTATTAAAAATGGAAAAATAATTCATTTTACAAGATGATTCTGAATTCGTTGAAAATTAAAGAATTAATAGATATTAGTTTTTAAAATTATTTTCAATGATGACTTCAAATATCATTTCCGTCTAAAAAAAATTTATTTTTAACCCATTCAATTTGAAGTTTTTAAATTAAAATAAAACAAAATTTTGTTATTTATTAGCAATATTTGACCGTTCATTTATAACAATCCATTATAAACAACTATTAAAAACTATACAAATTTGAGCAGAATGGTTCAAAAAAGAAAACCTTGAATTGTTAAAATTGTAATAATTAAAATTTTTACTTTGAACGCTACAATTTTAATTTAAAAAAAGATTCAAAATTAATTTAAAACTTGAAATTATTTCAAATAATTTGAAAGGCGATTTAGATTTTTGCAGATTTAAAAAAAATTAAGCTTTTTGAGAATTGTAAAATATTTAAAAAGAATAACAAAAATGGTTGTGATTGCTAAGAAAATTAAAAATGATTTTTTATTGTGAAAAATTAATTTTAAGTGAGTATTTGAAAAGATTTTAAAAATTAAAAAAAAGAATCAGGACAATTTTAAGGCAATTATTTTATTTTGCAGTTTTTTTTAATATTAGAAAAAAATCTAATTAACAAAATATATCAATTCTCAACCCAAAAGTTTACTGTTTAACAAAATGAATTAATTTTCAATCAAATAATTGGTGTTTTAACTAATACAATGTACAGGATAAAGTTTCAAACAAAATTGGAATAGTTCAATTTCCGCATAAAAGCGATTAATTTTTAATCAATCCTAGAATAGTTTCATTTTCAGATAAAGAAAAATACAAAGTTGTTAAACTGTAAATCAACAAGATGATTTTTTGACCAAGAAAATTAATGACATACAAAAAAAGACAAGATTTAAACAAAATACATGAATTTTCAACGAAATTATTTAATTTTGAAGTCAAAAAGACGAATTATCTACAAAAAGTTGAAATTTTTAAGCGAAAAATATGAGTTTTCAATCGAAGAGTTAAAGTTTCAGCCAAATAGTTAAATTTCAACCATAATTATAAAACGTTGTTAAAAAAAAGCGTATTTTTTTTGCAAAGTAGTTCAACTCTTAGTGAAATAATCGACTTTTAAACCTAAGAAGATGTACAGTTGATATTTCAACCAAACAATTGCATTTTTGACCAAAAATGATACATTTTCAACCAAAAACATTAAATTTCTATCAAACAAGGTCAATTTCCAACAAAATACATGAACTTTCAATGAAATTATTTAATTTCAAAGTCAAAAAGAGTATTATCTACAAAAGAACTGAATTTTTAACCCAAAAATATGATTTTTTAACCAAAATTTTAGTTTTCGACCAAATAGTTTAACTTTTTTTCAAATTGTTGACTTTTGACGCCCGAAAGATGCATTTTTTACAAAACAGTAAAATTTTTAACAAAAAAGTTAATTTAAAGGCAAATAGTTAAATTTTGTACTATAATTATAAATCCTTGATAAGAAAAAATTAATTTTGTTACTATGTAGTTTAACTTCATGTGAATAATCGAGTTGTCCACCCATAAATTATGATTTTAATTTTTAACAATATAGTTGCATTTACAACAAAACGACTTTGCAGCCAAAAAATATTATCAGTTGACATTTCAACCGAAAATTAAAATTTTTAACCAAAAAGTATAAATTTTCCATAAAAAATTTTCATTTCTACAAAGAAAGACGAATTTTTAACAAAATACATGACGTTTTTAACCAAAAATGGTATAGATTAATTGTCAGTTTCAAATATGTATTTTTACAACACATAAAACATATTTTCATCAGAATAGTTATTAAATAAAAAAATAAATAAATTTTAACAAAGTAGTTGAACTTTTGATAGAAAAGAGGACTTTTTTTACAAAATAGTTATATTTTCAACAAAATAATTAAGTTTTCAACTAAATAATTAAATTTTTTATCCAAACGAGATTTTGACAATGTTGTGAATATTTGAATTTTAATAACTGATAAAACGATAACGTGAATTACCAAAAAATTGTCCAAGTTATATCATGTATTTTTTAAATAAAAATTTAATTATTGAGTTTGTAAAATATAAGGAAAAATCTGTATAAAAATATATAATTTTTTGGGAATTGGTTAAGTTTTAAAAATTTATATCATGTAAGTTTTTTTTTTTTAATTCTTAAAATCTTTTCAAATACTCACTTAAAATTAATTTTTCAAAATAAAAAATCATTTTTAATTTTCTTAGCAATCACAATCATTTTTGTTATTCTTTTTAAATATTTTACAATTCTCAAAAAGCTTAGTTTTTTTAAATCTGCAAAAATCTTGATCGCCTTTTAAATTATTTGAAACAATTTCAGGTTTTAAATTAAGTTTGAATCTTTTTTAAAATTAAAATTGTAGCGTTCAAAGTTAAAATTGACCTTATTACAATTTTAACAATTCAAGGCTTTCTATTTTGAACCATTCTGTCCTCTGTGGTGCGAGAAGCACTCGGAGCTATCGCACTTTTCGCAGCAACGCCTGCGAAACCATGCTGAACTACTCCGTAAAAGGGGCTATGTAAGCGGAACGCCTACTCTACCACAGCTAGAACAAGCCGGCAACAAAGAAAGAGAGGCGACACTAAGCCCAACCGCGGGCATGCCTCCAATAGATGAAGAGCGATGCAATCACAAAATACGATTTTTTAACATTTGTAGGCATAAATAAATGTTTTAATAATTTACATTTGTTTAAACAACTTAAAATTGTTTAAGAAGTCATGTTCAATATTTGAATTGTCTATTAGTAATTATTTTTTTAAAAAAGACGACCAAAATTGCTAAAGAGTAACAATAATACGTAAAAATGTATTTCTTTATTTTTTGGTCATGTTTGAGACGCTGCGGGGAGGGTGACGGTGGTTTGGAAATAAAAGTTATTGATATGATTTTATTTCGTAGATACTCATCTCCAATCCGTAGAAAGCCTGACACGTTCACATGAGTTCAATTTTTCGAAAATTCAATATTTCACCATGTTCATTAAATAGGATTTTTAAGTGCCCGGCGGCACGCGTTAATATTTCAATTTCGAAAAAAA
>NC_046659.1:39485276-39514998 GCF_010883055.1 Belonocnema kinseyi
ATTAATTATATTATTATTGTCTTTAATTGTTGTAATTTATTGCTCTGATTGTTATGAAGCTCAACAATTTGTATTTTAAAATAGCATAATAGTGTCTCCGAGCATAGAACTGCATTAAAAACGCACCACGAAGAATTTGTAATGCCTACGCCAATAACCCACGCTGGGTCTGGGAAACTTGACATTCGTCACGGTAATAAACGTATCTCGACGACAAAACATAAACTTTAACAATGATAAATAATGGGTATTTTAAAGTAAATCGATTTTGTTGTTTAATTTTTATAATCATATTCATCTTTATTGCAACTTTTTACGATAATCAGAAGCTGAGAACGTGACACTTATTATGATTATTTATAGCAGAGTAAGTTATTGTTTTAATTGAAAGTGGCTGCCGCCAATTCATTGCACAAGACTTACGTTATTCGCGTACTAATTTTGAGCACACCTTCTTTTAAATTGCTAAAGATACAGCAGGTGATTGAAAAAATGGGGAAAACAAGGAAAAATGCGAATAACTTGGTAAATATGAACATTTTGAACAAATACTTCTTATTCATCTTGGAGTATACCTGTAATAGAGTACCTTTTGTCTCTTAATAATTTTCGAAAAAATCACTTGTTGTCAATAAAAAATGCTTTTTATTGTTATGGTATTTCTTTAATCGATGTTTTCTCCAAATATATCAATTTTATCAAAAAATATATACGAATGAAAATATGCATCTCCGGGAGTGGACCAACTTTTGTTTCAAACTTTTCCCTGTAAAATAAATTTCAAGAAATTTCACCTGAGTTTCCGGCGACTTCGAAGCCGCCTGGCAACATTTTTGCATCTAGGTAAGTGCCTGGCAATGCGCAGGTGCTATTTCTAATGTCAGCCCCTACATGTACACCAATTTTCAACCTTATCCGAGTAACGTAAGTTAACTGCCAAAAATTCGCACCTTTGACAGGTCGCCACAGGTGAACGCATCCACTCACACCTGCCAGGCACCCATTTTTACGTTCCTCACCATCAGACGAACATCTCATGTGAAAATTGGCTTTATCTGTATCACGCTCCCATTTACGTTGTCAGCCCACGGTCTATTATTCTTATTGTGGCATTTTAGACATATGGAAAAATTGGGTATTCAAAATAATAGAATAATCCTCAATTTTGCGCCGAAATCTGATAATATTAATTTTTCTCTATTCTACGCTTTTACCGGGTTATTTTCACACGAAGCGCCACATCGAGTTGAAAATTTGGGATAATAAATAAGAAGCACTAAGAAAGGCGGGCCTGGTTGTGAAATAAAAAAAGTTATGGTAAGGTAGGAGTCTGGTCTCTTAACCAACTCATCACATGGCTTTAAGAGAAATTAAAAAAAAAGTATTGTTTCCATTTAAATTTCTTCCAATATAATTGGAAAAAACGTATAATTACACCGGCATACAAAAAAAAGTGTTATGTCCGACAGACTACACTAGCATATCTATATGTTTTTGGGGTCGCTGAATTCGAATCCGGTTTCCAAATAACCAAGTTAGCTCGTATTTTTCTGAAAAACGAAAAAAATATGCGTAAAATCGACAAAACAGTGATTTTTCAGGTATATTTTTGCAAAAAAAAACATTTTCTCGCCCGGTGGACTTAACCAACATATTTATGTCTTTTAGGTCGCTGAATTCGAATCTGAGACCTAAATAACCAATTTTGCTCATACTTTTTCTAAAATCGCAAAAATAGACGTAAAATCGGCGAATACAGCGATTTTTTTGGTATACTTTTGCAACAAAAAAATCTTTATGCCAGGTGGTTTAAATCAGCATATCCTTATGTTTTTGGGGCCGCTGAATCCGAATCTGGGGTGAAAATAACCCAGTCAGCTCATATTTGATCGAAAAACGCAAAATTAGACATAAGATCGACGAAAACCTTTATACCTTTACCTTCCTCGACTGGGATTGTCGTTCACTGTAGATTCCCTTTGCGTCTCACGTTTTGGGGTTTTTAATTTGCGTTAGGCTCCTTGCATCGCAATAGTAGGATTTTTTGTAAATAAGTTTTATTTACTTTTAGCGTTACCCCGGAACAACGACGTGGACGTAGTAAATTCTGTTCCTTTAAGGGTGCTTTATTGCCGTGAGTCCCCTTGCCTCTCACGCTTATAGGGTTATTTTATTTTTTATTTTTATTTATATCGCTTGTATCGAATCCTTTTGTCCCTATAAGACCTACGTAGTGGGTTTCGCTTTCGTTTGGTACCTTGATTGAGTTGATCTCGTTTTAAACTCCAACAGTAGTCAGCCGTCATGTTGATATCCCAATATCCCTGATATCACCTCTCCATCCTTTTTATATCCTGGTGGAAACGTTCGCCTTGCCCTTCACTAAAGTCTCCTAGGTTGCCTGGAAACTTATTTATATGCGGAGAAGAAAATGTAGCTTCAAATTCATAAGGCAGCCTCGTTTACCAAAGTTTGTTACCATTTCTGAAACAACATTTTGATAGTCTGGACTCTTCTTGTTACCTAAAAAGTGTTTTACAACATTTTTAAAACTAAGCCAGGCATCGTTTTCAGTGCCAAACATTTTTGTAATGGATTCTGGATCCTGCAACATTTTTCTTATCTGCGGTCCATCGAAGATCCCCTCTTTTAATTTTGCTTCGGAAAGTTATGGAAATTGAACTTACAAATACGCATAGTAATCGCCATCCTTGTCAACCGCTTTGACAAACTGTTTCATAAGACCCAGCTTTACATGCAGGGGAGGAATCAAAACTTCTTTTGGGTGAAGTACAGGATCTCGCGATAAATCATTCCATTTTTCCTTCAATTCAATTCTTCAGACGTAAATATCATAGGACCTTATTCTTTTCATTGTCTGGTATTTACACTTCTGTATTAACACCGCTGCTTTCATCACCATCCTCATCATTACCATAACCTGAAATGTCACTTTCATCACGATTAACATCGAAATCTTCATCAGTACTTTTATTTTCTTCTGCTTCAGTCGTCTGTCTGTCAAGTGACAATTTTTTTTTAGTTTTTTGTAACATTGTTATTTTCAACAGATTTAGTGGCGCTAGGTACATCAGGATATTCGATAGCACTTTTCTTTTTTCTATTGATTCCTGTCAGGTTTGTCATACAAAAGTAGCATTCCTCTTTTCGAAGAGGTTTCCTCCATATCGTAGGTTCTTGAATCTTAAGGGTTTTCTCATTTTCTTCTCTGTCTTTCAATCGATTGAATGCTTTATAACAAGCACTGCAAATTTTGTGAGGAACCCAATTTTCACTTTGATTCTGAACTTCCATACCAAAATAGCTTTTATAAATTGTTTTTATTTCATCGCTGATTACTCTTCGATTTCCTAAAACCTCAAATTTACCACATATGTAGCAAAATGTATCCGGATCACCCACACAATTAAGTGCTATACTGGAAGTGGATAAATTGGAATTGAAACAGCGCTTAGAAGACATGATCTGTTTTGATTTGGGAGTTTACAGTAATAGTAAAAGTGTAGTATAGTAAACTAGTGGTTTAAAAACACAAAAAAAAGAACCTGATAATGGTTTTTAAAACTGTGCTGAAGTCACATTAAAAAGCACGCTTAAAGAGATTGTCACCACTGTCCTCTTTACTAACGTGAAGTTCGAGCGCGATCTTTCATTTGTTTGTTTCACAGTCATTTTTTTTTATGTGAAGTTCGAGCGGGACCTGTCATTTGTTTTGTTCAAAGTCATTTGTTTCGTTCGATTGTACCTCTATTTTTGCGTTTTTCAAAAAAATATGAGCCAACTCGGTTATTTGGACCCCGGATTCGGATTAAATAAATTAACTAAAATCACTGGACTATAAGCTCGAGATCCATTTCGCTCTCCACCAGAAAGAATTTTTTCTCGTGGTGCAATCTCTTAATCTGAATCAGCGAAAACTCACTGATTTCCAGCAAATAGTCGCTGATTGAAATAGGTATGATTATATGACGGATGGCATATATATTAAAGTTTAAAAATGACTTCAACATTTTAAGTACAAAGGGGTATCGGCTCATCATTCTTATCGGTTACAATGCTTTTTTTACATTGTGTTAAGTTTTGCTCCCTTAATAAGCAACAATCTTTAAAAAGATGTAGGGTTCAATTATTGGAATTCATCGGAGGCATCGCCGAGCTTAAGATTAAGTAAATTTATATGAAGAGACGTTACAGTGCTGCGAAATTCTGGGTTTAGATCGTATGTATAATTTTCAATAAAATTATAAAAATATCCGAGTCCTAGAGAGTAGCAAGTATTCAAAACAAAGTATGTTTTAAAAAGCAAATCGAACGCGTTGATTGGGTTCCTACCGTCACTTGTTTTCAGAAACCATCCGTCCCCTTGAATGAGAAAAGCATTATTATCATTTTGCCCTTTCACGCAAAGAATGTACGTCTGCACGGATCTTCAGTCTGCTCCTCAGAGGATGGATCAACTTCGTCTCCACTTATTGGCTATAAGTAATTAAATTGAAAAAATATATTATTAGAAAATATAATTGCGTAAGATAACAGGGCCAATGGTTAACACCGGCGCACAGTACAATATTTTGGATTTGTTCGTGCAAATAATCGACGACTCGTCAAGTTTCAACCGAATTGAATTTTGTTTTAAATACTCGTGAATGAATTTACTGTCGGAGAGATACGCCACTATTACGGTTTTAAGCGCCAGTACGTCAAAAAAACGTCGATCAACGTCGGCAGTCGTCTATTCTTATTCTATGTTTGCAATGAAAGTTTTAAATAATACGAGGGTGGTTCAAATATGATCGAGACAAACGCTGTAGATGGCGCGCATGTATGTTTTGAAGGTCGTGGCTTGAGTATGTGATAGCTGGGTCCCTTATGAACAGTGTGGCATAATTTTCGTCGGGAGCGCATGTTTGACGCGCGTGTTACGACCATGAGTGAACGTCAAGTGCCGTTTAAATGGGCCAAAGCATTCAAGGATGGCCGCGAAACCGTCGAGAATGAACCGCGTAGAACAAATGATTTTGGAAGACCGTAGGATGAATGTTCGAGACATTTCGGCTGAACTCGGCTGCATACTACTCTAACCTTCTGAAAACACGCGTGAAACCCGCTTATCGCTCGAAACGGAGGAGCATTCCAGCACGAAGTGCGATTCTTCTCCACGATATCGCGCATCCTCATACCGCGCGTCTCACGCTCGATAAAATATCGGAGTTGGGATGGGAGGTAATGGAACGCCCCCCCCCCCCCTACAGTCCTGATTTATCACCCTGCTACTACCACATGTTTGAACCACTGAAAGAAGCCCTCGGAGGTCAAAGATTCAACACCGACGACGAGGTAAAGGAGTTCGTGCGCACATGGCTGACCGAGTTGCCTAAGGAATTCTTCGATACCGGCATCAAAAAACTTCCTGAAAGGTGGGAAAAATGCGTAACTTGTGAGGGGAAATACCTAGAAAAACTGTAAATTTTTTCGATGGTAAATAAACGTGTCAGAGTATTTGTCTCGATTATATTTGAACCACTCTCGTAGTTAATAAACGTTCATAACGTTAATATCTTAATTTCCAAATTATTCAACCGAGAAACGTTAATTCTGAAGAAATCTACGAAAGAATATTTTATAGAATTTAGAAAATTTTTTTCTTACAGCTTTTATCAAAATAAATATGAAAACTGTAAGAAAAAAAGATTTAAAATTCTATAAAATACTCTTTCGCTGATCTCTTCACAAAATTTTTGAAAATTAAAGTATTAAAATTATGAACGTTTATTAACTATTATTTGAATCTTTTATTGCAAAAATAGAATCAGAATAGAAAGGTTTGTACTTGTAATGTTTGAAAACATAAATAACAATGAGCATGAAGCATTATTTGTACGAATTACCAAATATTACTGACATCGCAATAGCCTAAAAGTTTAAAATTGACGAATCGTCGATTATTTGCACGAACAAATCCAAAATACCCCACTGTGCGGCGCTTGACCTTGTCACCCTCATTTAATTTAAATGATAGGAAACTGTAAATATTAGCATACCAATGAATATACACAGAGAAAACTAGTTATTAAACCTTAATATCTTGTTATTAAACTATGGGACTACTCCGATATTTAGATATATCTTGATATTATGTTATAAATTATTGATATACTTATAATATTATTAGATTAAAATTTGGATACTTGCTCTTTTAAATACCTTCCCTTTACCCTTGGACTTCTGGCCAGATTTTTTTTGCAATACTGAATTGCTAGTTGGTAATAAGTTCACTAGAACCTTCTCAGGAGGATAATTGAGAATAGGGATAACGCGTGACGTTCGGCAAAAGTGTTTTTTTTTCTCGAAATTTCTATTTTCTATTAAACAGCAGAGAATTTAAATTTCTTACCAACTGCCATAAAATTTAACAAGCTCTGATACAAGAATGCAAATCGTTTCCCTTCTACTCCGTTCGGAGAATGAACCTTCTGCTGCCAAAACTACTGCTTCACCTTGAGGGTGGTTCAGAAGTGTGGATTTCACAGTTTCATAAAGCTGCACAAATATAATTCATATATGATTTTAAAATTCTATCGTCTACGCATAACCAGAGTGGCCATTAAAATTCAAGAAACGAATTCCCTGTAATTTCTCAGTTTGAAAAATTGTTTTCCGTTCATTATACCTAATTCAAAATTTTAACAATTTAGATAGATAAACTTATAATTTATTCTGCTTTCAAAGTTTTAAACCTATAATTTTGAATTCGTATGGTCTTCGATTTAAAATAGTATAATATTAAATATATAATTAGCATCTCTGTTCAATTTTATTCATTTAAATTCAAAAATTTTATTATAGTAATTGTTTGTTACTCACCGAGTGCTTATTGTCTGGTGAAGTTGCCTTTTCAATACTACTACTACTGTTACTCGTAGATAGAACTTCACTCCTATTTTGTATTTTTGTAAGCATGCTTTCTTGGACATCAGTCACGCACCCATTCATTTCTAATAAAAACTCTCCAATGACACTATCCTATGAAAGTAAAAAATATCAGTACCAGACAAACAGTGATTATATATTTACGTGAAATTCTGTATTTCTTTCTCTTATTAATTTCAAAATTATTTTGCGAGGCCAAATTTTAATTTTCATCTCTTGTAGATCATCCTCGGTTAATTCATAAAAAGAACAATCATTTTTACCTTGACCTGCAAAAATATAACAAAATTATTATTAAAAATTTAACTTAAAATTTATGAACATAATTATGAAAAGTGAGAGTTTGAGAACACAATTTGTATGAATAGCAGTCTATGTCAAATGAATTATCGGTCTATTTTTTGGTGTTATTTTGCTACTAAGAAAGCCATTTTCGAAATATCCAGAGAAATCAAGATGCTACTACAAATTTGAAGTCAAATTATTAAATTAATTACTTATCAAGTCAAGCAAAATTAACGAGAACAAAGTGTAAATTAATTTAAAAACTCCTTTAATTTACAATTATACAAATTATTATTATAATTTTAGAAAGGTCATGATCAACAATAAAAAGAGCCAGAGATAACAAACATTATATCATCTTTTGGAATGATGCATTGAAGAAGAATGTGGCGGAGACTCATGAAGAAATCATCTGAGGTTGGTTTACTCCAGCAGCATAAAGGTTTGAAATGTGCCAGATCGAATACTTGAGTGAAACGTTGAGGACTATTATCATCATCGGCTTCAATGCAATAAGCATTCAAGTTTGTGTCAAAGAAAGAGGATGCGCAAACAGACGTTTTGAAGAAAAATTCAGTTTTCCGCAAGACAAGGATTTCTTTTATATGACCAAAAAGAGGCAGATTTTCCTATCGAGTATTCTCAACTTCCAGGCATAAATACAATCCTGTTCGATATTCTATGCTGCTCACTCGGACAGCTGAAGAACAGATAATCTCATCAGTGTCTACATATCCGAGACCATACAGATCCTCTCTATTTAGGGTGTTTTGCACTAAATTTTTGGCAACAGATAATACCTGGAATCTGTGCAATTTTACATCTTTTGCACCCCACGTTGAGCTCTGAGTACACTGCGAAACTCGTATAAGTGTTTTGGATGGATTTTTAAAATTGTTCACTTTCTGAGCACGCTTTTTAATTTCATTATGCTTGCCCTCAAATCGAACGCAATTTTATAAAGACATCGGGCCGGACCACAAGATGCAATTAGCATAATGATCTAAGTGATGAAATTTATTTATAGGGTTCATATCGGGGAAACAATTTCTGAAACGCCGCAAAAAAATCCTTGACAAGAGCTCTCAGGTAAGGTATTAATGATTCCGCTACTTTTGGAGCGAAAGCTAATTCCATGATTCTGAGCAAGTACAGAAGAAGCCCCAGGTATTCCTCCTCAGTGTCAACTTTTCCAGAAACCAGAAAATTAAATACGCGCAGAAAAAGCCACATCTGCATACCTTTCTGACTTAGTTAATGCTGTCTTTTTCTAAGCATGGCTTCCGTGAAATTTGGCGAGAGTTAATTTTTTCTCTCAATGTAGCCATAATTAAATGCAGATATTCGGCCATTAAAGAAATTAATGTCGAATTTTCTCTGCACCAAGACAAGATTATTCAAAACCAATTTCAGCACCATGGGACCGACGCTCTGTAAAGTGCCATGGAAGACATAGAAAACTTTGTTTCAAGATATATGGAATTATCGCGATTCATTTAAACAGCAATATCCTTTTACACGTGTTTCGGTCATTGATTCTGCCGCAAAGTTCGTTTCCTTTAAGAGAGCAAGATGTTGATAAAGATGTTAGGTCCTTTCTTCAGCAGTTTCAATGAATCCAGAAGGCAAATATACTCTGGAGTAGATATAAATCCGACAGAAATTGTTTACAGATGGAACGAGAAAATTATAAACCTGGTGTATAGCGAGTCCATCATCACAAAATGCAGATATAGATACTTTCAACACGAAATCCTCTTCTCCAATTCGTATTATAGCACCTTCATCACTTTCTAATTTCTGCAAATCATTAAAAAATAGAGCAAGTATGGCTTTGAATCCATACGTCTTAACATCTGAATCACAGCGGATGAAATTTACAATATTGTCCATCAATGAAGGACGCCTTGATTGCATCGGGCGATTTCTCTTCCCTCAGAATAGCTTCTCGGATAGTATTGTTTGACAAAACCAGACCTAATACCTTAATAATAGGCACATATTGAAATGTTTCCATTACCATACTCGGAATATACATACAAGTCGCACTATCCTGAATACTATCGACACGATAGCCAAGAGGTATTTCTTCGGCGTCGATATATCCACAATTATATCGGAGAGCATTAATTTGTTCATCTAAAGTTCTAATTCCATTAAAGGGATTTTTAAAATCAAAAACCTTGAGCAATTCTTGCATACTATCATCGTCTATTAATTGTCGATCTCTCAAATGACTCGAGATTTCTCGTTTCACGAAATCGCACATGAAAAATGCTCAAATTCATCTAGTACGGAAGTCATCATACTCCCTGTCATCGATCCGTTACAGTGAAGTCTCCTAATCATCCGCGTGATAATAGTTTGCAAATCGGACTTCACGTCATTGTCGACTCTGTTATTTTTTACTTGGTTGACTGGATTATCTAAATCCATATTTTGGTCATACTGATCATCTTCCAAGTTTCGATTATCTTCGTTGAAGTCATAATTTCGAAGGTTTAGAAAAACAGGAACTGGTTGAGGTTGTTCTGGTTTTTGAGGTTGATGCCACCTCTCAACATTATGGCAATCCCTGAAATTCATTCTGAGTGAATAGAAATGAATAAATCTCCTATAACAACCAACTTGTCCACAAACAAACCCTCTGTTACCTACACCTCTTTCCTAGTTAATTCTTTGTATTACACGACAGCTAAAAAATAGATTTACAAATGAAAAAAGAAACGATTAAATGATTGCTTCAGTGAATTAAGACATTTTTCAATCGGACCGAAATTTTCGAGGTTATCTTGCCATACTTCACATGAGATTATCAATGATTTTTAACAGTTGAAGAATTAAACAAAGCTGAGTACTAGAAAATTAGAATACGACATAGATTCCGACTTCAAGAATGAAAAAGACAGTTCAGTTTGCGCGTACAAAGAAAACAAAGTAAATAAATCATTAAATGGACTACCGTACTAAACTTCTTTTTTCTGAAATACATCATCTAGAGAAACTGTTTTATAAATGATAAAATTTTAAATTAAAAGATGAAAAAATACCTTCCAATATTAACACCGTTTCCTCAGATATGCCAAACGTTCGCAGTTTGGTGAATATTTCCAATTCCAATAAAGTTTCTTTGGAGAAGTTGCGGGCGTAATTCATCATCTGTTAATAAGAGAATGAGATTACTTAAAATAAAAAGCTTATTCAACAAAAAGCGCAAACATTAACAAAAAACAAATTAAGGAAAAGAGAAGTGTTAATAAATTGAGATTACGTTTGCTCCTATGACACTGAACTCTGGTGCCCAAACTCCTGAGAATATTATAATTAACCACTTACCGTATTACAGAGTTTAGAATGAACTCCAACATGTTATTTGAATATAATTATTTAGAGATCCTCGCAAAACGATAAATTAAAACTTATCACTCGAGCACTGAAATGCACGAAGCTGCTGTACACTGATTTGCGACTTTGGATTAGCGCTCGTAACGAGTGCCTCGAACTCTTCTACGCATGCGTCGCGCTCGGTCTCTGATTCGTTGCTGTTCGCGCGTAATTTGAAATGCTAAAAAAACATTTTTATTGTTTATTATTAATAATGTCATTTTAACTTAAATAAATGATTATTAGACCGATATTAATGAATCTTGATAAAAATAAAAATTTATTAAGTGCATGCTGTGTTATAGTTGTGTTATGGTTGTTTTTGATAAATATATAAATTTTTGTATTAATTAATATCATTCTATTTAAAAGCAAGATTGTCAATGCATTTTAATATTTTAATCAACTTTAAATAACAAAATTTTCGAATAATGAAAAATATGCAAGAAAAATAAAAGTGAGTACCAAAGGATATTTTTATTTACACAGTATGCAATTGATAAATTTTTATTTTTATTAAGATTCATTAATATGTTTGCGACTTATTCGACATATTGCGACAGATTCATTAATATGTTTCATTAATATGTATGTGACTGTTGGCTCTCGCGCTTGATGATGTATTTATCTCGCGCTTGATGAAGTATTTGTCTCGCGTTTTGCGCTCGACTGTGCATTTATCTCGCGCTTTGCGCTCGAATACGTACTTGCCTCGCGCTACGCGATTGTTCTCTATATTTTTCGCACATTCTTGCGCAAACCTTTTAAAATTAAGACTCAAAACATCCACAATATGACATTATTCATAATAAACAATAAAGATGTTATTTTTTAGCATTTCAAGTTGCGCGCGAGCAGCAACGAATCACAGACCGAGCAAGACGCATGTGTAGAAGAGTTCGGGCACTCGTTACACACTTGTAATTTAAATAAATAATCATTGAAAAATGCACTAAAATGTATTTGAATTCTACACGCTCTGCTTTCAGGCAAGACAAAATTTATGACACATATCTTCTTTAAATAACACTTTATTTTCTTTAACTTTCTAAGAATAGCTTTAATTATACAACAGATTCAATTTTAGAAGTAATTTGTGAAAAAAGTAATTCCAAATTATTGTTCATAATATTTTTAATATTTGTATTTATTCTTCTAAGAATTTATATAACAATTAAAGTTATAAATATATAAATTATCATAAATTTATTGCATTCATGATTTTAAATGCTTAAATGTTATTTTAATTTATTTTTTAAATTATTTTTGCTAGTATTTTTCCGAAATTTATTGAAGAGTATTTCAATCAAAATACTGAAATACTGATATACTAAGATACTGTTATAATAATTGATGCATTTACAGGTTATATTACTATAAGAATTCTTAGAATAATACATAAAAAATATCTCAAACATTATAAACAGTAATTCTGAATCATTTTTTCAACAAATTTATTCTGAAATTAAGTATTTTTTGAAATATAAGTTATCCTTAGAAATTCAATGAAAATAAACTCTTATTTAGAGAAAGCATGTGTTATAAATTTTTTTCTAGCCTTAAATTAAAAGTTGTACATTTTTGTGCATTTTGCATAATTATTTGTTTTAATTGCAAGAATTCTTTTTGATTCCGATTTGCATTTGCACGCCCACTACGGCCAGCCTATGGATGTGCATGCCGCCGCGTCTTTATCTTCGAACGAAAGCGAACTTCACTGATTCACAGTGTTACGTCGTTGATCCTCAGCGACGTTCACTGCTTTTTCAGCGATAAATGTTTTCACTGATTAAAATAGCAGAATTTCCGCTGATTCAGATTTAGATAGCAGAAGAACAAGTTACAGTAAAAAAGAATAGTATTTCTTTTTCCGGAAGATAAATTAATTGGGATGAGGGAGGGAGAACGACAAACCCTTGAGTATCTCTTAAGATATAGATTAAGTTTAGAATTAATTCCATTTTTACAACATTTGTGGCGTTCACATTACATTATCGATTTAATTTCTCTCGCATTCCATCTGCATGATTTGTAAACATGTTAAGCATACATTTACTCGCATTATTGGTACGTGACAGCTTCTTTCGATTATTATTAATGTGGCAAATCCCCCAGTGTCAGCACAACAAGACTAATGTTCTGCAATAATCCCGTTACAACCACTGTTTCACAGATTTCAAAAGAACAATTATTGTTATGCAAAATTAATAAGGTAATTTCAATGCATTTATTCAAAATACTAGTGTATATCTTACATTCATTAATTTATTTGAATTGATCTATTATACCCCCACAGCATAGCATATCCCATTTATGACCTAGGCTAACACAAATGTATTCCACGGATAGGAATAAGGAATGGGGATGTTCCTAGGATATTCGAATATCCGTTTTTGAAATGTAATAAAATTTGTATTTAAGATTTCTTAGAAATGTCCCGAACATGTTATATTATGCAAATTTTTTTCAATAAATTAAAAATGTATAATCAGTAAACTTTTTCAGACCCCAATTTTTTGAAGTTACTAAACTTGGAAAAGTAACCTAACTAAAAACGAATGGAAGGGAAGAATTACAATTTCCTAGAAATCTAACAAAATTAATCCTATCGTATTTATAAATTCCAATAGAATTTGATGCATAATTTTCTGTGTTATTGCCATAGTGGAACAAACGAAAAGGCTCGGAAAGGCGACGTCAGATCGATTCGGAAATATTTCAGAAAGATTTTAGAAATAGGTTCCGTTCCGAGCCTTTCCGCATTGTATATGAGCATTGCTCCTAATTTCTCTCCGCGCGTCTAGTTCTCCCAGTTAGCGAACCTTTTCAAACGCCCACTCTGCGACTTCTTTTTGATCACTTCCAAATGTCCCGTTAATTAACATGTTCCGAATGTTTCCAATTTCTTTCTGAATCGCGAGGGAATGAGTCTGCACGAACGAATGCCGCCCAGTTATTTGTAGGACATAAATTTGGACCATGCGAGCCATGCCAAACGATGAGTTTCGAAGGCGCCCGAAATGTCGTTTCGACTTTTAAGGGACACTGTTTTTCCCGAATTCGTGTGAATCTGCAGTCATCGTTTTTGTCAATTCGATATGAATTCATTTTGCTTTCCTGAGTAATGATGACAGTGTACGTATGTAAATGGGGATGCTTTTCAAATTGAAATTTTGATAATGATAAAATTATGAAAAATTTAAATATTTATATTTTATAAGTTCAAAGGCATATTTGCGAATCTTTAAATTCTGAAAACGTAGGCTGGGACTAAAATTTCCTATTTTTTAAAATTGTATTCTAACAAACAACATTCGATTCATTTGACTATTTATACAATAGATAATCTTATATTCTGTGTGCTAACTTACGACCCGTAGGTAATTTTACCATGCTTTTACTGAAATCTGCTTATTTACTATGTGCGACACAGATCGAATAACTTGCATCGCCGCAGAATGTCAATTTGCATTAACTTTTTTTACAGTGTGGGATTGCTTACTTAGATATTATAAAATAAGGAGAAAATTGTATTTATCATGATTTCTCTAATATTTGTTTCTTATTTTGCATTAGATTTTATTATTAGCTACGCTTAAACATGTATCCTTCCAAAAATAAAATGATTCATAGAATATTTATATTTTTTTTAGATCCTGAAATTTGGTTTATACGTCTTTACCGTATAGTGCTTGTTTTGAACGAAAAATGGAACGATGGATTTTTCATTATCTTTGTACAATTAAAATGTCAATTTTTTATTTCTCAGGAAAATTGAAAAATCTGTATTGATAATATTGTAGGGTCTTAGGAAATATACATTTTTCTTCTTTCTTTTTGGTTTCTAAAAGCGTGTGTTAAAGTACATCCAATCCTACTCTCTAAATATGAATCAGTGAAATTTCACCGATTCAAATAGCTAGAAATTGGTCACTGACCATCAGTAGCAGGTTACTTATTGATTCAGTGAAATAACCACTTTTGAAGGTTCGCAGCACTGCCGTCTCAATTTAGCAATCATGATAATATAATGTTTTAGTCCATTTAATCAACGAATCATAGTAAAAACTTAAAACCCATAAATATGAGCAAATATTAAAAAAGCTGAAAAGTTCCGATGCTTTTAAATGACAAACAACCTCACATTTTACTTTGATTTCAAGATTGGTCTGTCATGTTGAAACCTTTTAAGTAAGTGCTTTCTATACCAGTTAGATTATATTTATCCGGAAGTTAATTCAGCAGACTTACAGCCCGAAAATTAAAAAATCAATTTTATTAGGGAATTCTTCTTGCTACTTAAGTAAAAGAGTAACAACGACGCGTAACTTAAAAATTTAGAGGATATGCTTCACAAGATTCACCTTGGTGTTACTGAACTGATTAGTGAATAAGTCTGAAATCAGTGATGAATCAGTGAAATGTTTAACTTCTATTTCAATCAGTGAATTTTTCACTGATTCAAATATAGAGAGTAGTCTTTCGAAAGTTATCCGGTACACAGATGACAAACAGGACAGACAGACACCATCGTAAAACCGGTTTTTTCTGATTTAGGGGGTCTCGAAACGTAGAGATTGAAAGAGATTCGCAATAATCAGTTTTCACATAAAACTAATACCTTCTCATTATGATGATAATATAAAAATATATTTTTGTTGTAATAATTTATTTTTATCTTCAAATAATTTTGAATTGCAGTAATTCTATTTATTCCTTTCCAATTCAGCAAAGATGATTCCTTCGGTTAAGTCGAAGCTGAATGAAACGGTACCGCAAACACAGCGGGACAACACAATGAGTTTAATTGTGTTACGTGAAGTTAAGTTGGTTAGGTTAGGTTAGGTCAGGTTTTTTTAGGTTAGGATAGGTGTGACCTCTTTGCAGGTTAAACCCAAGCTGATTCAAACGGTACCGCAAACACAACGGGACAACACATTCAGTTTAATTGTGTTTCGTGAGGTTAGGTTAGGTTAGGTTAGGCTAGGTTAGAGTTATTGCGAGGTTAGGTTCGAGTTGACCCATTCGATGTAGCATACATTTGCTACTGGGAAATTATGCTTCCAGAGCATTATGTGTAGTTCAATAAGTTTCTGTTAATTCAGGTAAGGTGAGGTCAGGTTCTGTTGGGTAAAGTTATGTTAAATAAGTTGATATCAGGCAAGGGTTAATCCTTCACAGTTTTCTACATGTTTTTGAAGTGAAAATTTGCATTACTGGAATTATTTTGAAATTTATTTGCCTCAGTGCATGAATTTTGATCATTTTTTAGGTTATAGCATTAATAAAATTGGGAGAAATATTTTTAACACAATTTATTTAAAAAACAATATTTAAAAAGGTTTCAATTTAAACACAACTTTCGATAAAGGAATAAACATTTGAAGATTATAATTTTTTATTTAATTGAAAATGTTGTATATAAAAAGATAAATTAATGTTATTTCAAGTCGTGAAAAACTAGTAATTGTTCAATCGTTATTCATTTATCGAAACAAGTGTTTGTTTTGAAACTATTTTTTCTAAATAAAAAATTATTTTAAATTTTGTCCGGTATCTTAAGAAAATTGCTGTATTATCTTTAAACATTTAAAAACGCTTGAAACGCTTGAGAACTTTCAAATCTGCTTTTATAATATTCTCTTGAAATTAATTATTCAGAATAAAAAAAACATTTTCAAATTTCTTCGAAATCTTAATAATTTTGTTATAACATTTGAAGCCTTTTAAAATGCTAAAAAAGCTTCTAATTTTTTGATTGTTTGAAATCGTCAGAAATGTACATTTTTTTAATCCTGTAAAGTCTTAAATTACTTTTTAATCTTCTCGAAATCTTTAAATATCTCTTAAACTTACTCGAATTTTTCTAAATTAATAATGACATCGTTTTTATTTAAGTATCAAATTTTTTGCTTTTTTAATCTTTCTAAATATTATCTTAAAAATAATTTTTTCAAAATAAAACGTCATTTGCAATTTTTCCATATTAAAACATGAATTATTAAAATGCTAAAATGGAAACTTATAAATTATCTCCTTTATCATTCTTTCAAATCCGTTTGAATTTTCTAAAAGTATTCTAAAGAGTTCAATTTTATAAAATTCTACGACATAATTTTACATTCTTAAAATAAATTAAAAATTAGTTAGAAATTATTATAAACAACCTACAATTTGAAAATGGTCCTTATTTTGTATTTTAGATTTTTTTAAATGCGCTGAATGGTAAAAAATGATTAAATGGAAACTTTTAAGATATCTCCTTTAAAATCCTTTCAAATCCGCTGAAATTTTTTGAAAAAAATTCTAAAGATTTCAATTTTATAAAATTATACAAGATTCTTTCACATAATTAAAATAGATTGAAAATTAGTTAGAAATTATTATAAATAGCCTAAAATTTGAAAAATAGTCTTTACTTTATATTCCAAATATTAAAAAATTTAAAGTTTTCTATTTTTTTCATTTCAAGGATTACGCTTTTGTAATTGATATTAAAAGTTTCGCAAATCGTTCATTAATACGATAGTATTATTTTTTCTAAAAAGCATTGGAGACTCTGTATATTTTTAACTAATTTTATCTTTTTAAAAAGTATAACATAATAGAAAAAAAGTAAAAAATAACTAACGTTCCTGATGAACGATTTAAAAATAGAAAAAATTATTAATTGTAAATTTAATCATTTGACCCTAAACAACTTAAGTTTAAAGATTTAAAAAACTAACTATTTCTGAATTAAAAAAATTAAAACTATAGGTGTTAACAAATATTACAGAAATTTGAGATATAAAGTGATTTAAATACATTTTATTATTAAAAAATGATATTTTTCTGTACAAAAAAAATTACTCTGATTTTTAAGAGTAAAAATTGAAGAAATCAATTCTAAAAACTTGAAATTCATATGATTTCTAATTGAAAGAATACAAAATAATTTTAAACCTGATTGAGCCATTAAATTTTAAAGAATTCCTAAGTTCCTTTAGAATTTAAATTAGGAACGTGAAACTAAATCACAAAAAATTAATAATTTTTAAATTATGCATAACGCTCTTAAAAATTCTTTTAAAAATCCTCGGCTGGAAATCCCGAATCTTATAATCCAAAAATAAACAAATTCCTCGGATTATTTGGTTTGGAGTTTTCGAAAAATTATAATTTTTCGAACTACTTTCATGTAAAATTCATTTTCAATTTGAAATTTAAATAATTTATCTTTAGTTTCAAAATTGATCGCTTTTATTATAGATTTGGACTATTTGGTTGTAAAATATTGTATTTCATTGTTTTTCATCTAAAATTTTAAAAATTATTAGTTTTAGGGTAGAAAGTTCAAAATTTCAAAAGGTCGAAAAAATGATTTTCCCCAGAAATTATTTTCATGTTTTCGTGAAGATCAAAGTATATATTCGTTATGACAAATCTTTGATCAGAAGTTTTTTTTCCAAACTTTACTTTTTATTCATGTTAGTATGTATTTCTGTGATTGTTATGCTATTTTTAATCAACGCATATATTCAACATATATCCTGCCAAGATGTGAACTTTGCATAAATAAGTCGGAATAATTTCAAATTGTAAAACTGTTCATAAATCTAATGTTCAAGTGTAAAAAATTTCCGAATATTTGAAACTTATTTCTTCTAAGTTCAGACATTTCATTTCAACAACATATTAGTGACAAACGTCACGAGAATATCCAAAGTTCTAGTAAAAAATTAAATATAACTCGGTTCACTAATAATTTTGGGCCCGGCACTTGTCGTTTTTCACAAGCGGTGAGAATTTTCTTGGTTAGTAAGAGGTAAGATCCATTGATATATTTACCATTACTCTAGCTTGTTTAGTTCGCCTGCTGTGTCGTCAAAATTCGACAAAGTGTCGATAAAATTTTGCGCCAGATTGGGCGAAACAGCTTCGGAAACGTACATTAAAATTGTAAAAGTGCATGCTGATAGTGGCCGTGCCCAGGTGTTTCAATGGCATAAAGAGTTTAAGGAGGGGCGTGAAAGCGTGGAAGACGAGGCCCGGAGCGGGAGACCAGTCGAGGTGCGGACTGACGCGAATGCCCAGCGTGTGCGTGCCCTAATCCATGAAGATCGGCGTTTAACAGTTCAAATGTTCGCCTCGGAACTGGGTATGAACCGTAAAACAGTCAGACAAATTTTAACCGACGATTTTGGGATGAAAAAGTTTTGCGCGAAGATGGTTCCAAAGAATCTTTCTGAGGAGCAAAAGCAACATCGAATGACCGTCGCAGAAGACTGGAACAAGTGGAAAATGATCCCACGCTGCTTGATCGAGTTATTGCAGGTGATGAGAGCTGATTTTTCCAAAATGACCCGGAAACCAAACGCCAAAGCTCACAATGGTTGTCTCCGCACGCCCCTCGCCGAAAAAAGTTCGCATGAGCAAGTCGAAGGTGAAAAATCCTGGCGGACCGAAGGAACCGAATGGAGCCTTTACAAAGTACCCGTAAAGACCCCATTGAGTCCCTATTCGGTTGCTTTTTAAAAAACTCGAAAAAACAGCAAAATCAACTTTTAAATTGTTGAAATTCGGATTCTACGTTAAAATTCCCTATAGAAGGTCACAGAATAATCGCAATAGTTTTTTTGCTTCTTTTTCCTTTTGAAAAAGGAACCGAATGGGGACCCAATGGGGTCTTTATGGGTACTTTGTAGAGGCTCCATTTGGTTCCCTCGGTACGCCAGGGACGATTATTTTACCTTTTTTGATAGCCGTGGAATCGTCCACAAAGAATTTGTTCCATCGCCCTCAGTGTGTCCCAGTATTTGGCCTCTAAAGGCATCGCTGTGTTGCAACAGCCGCCTTATTTGCCCGATATGGCACCCTGTGACTTTTCTGTTCCTTAGATAGTGTCTCTAGAACGTGGGATATTTCGGCTCTCATCACTCTCCCATATGGGAGCGACGCATTCAAACGTAGCGTGTCGGTGAGTCGGCTCTGCTACATGTTTCGTAGGACTGCCTCGTTGAGAGCCGAAAATGCACGAGTTCGAACCCGACCCTCCCCCTGACTTCACGATTCGTTTTCGGTGGCTAACTGGCTATTGGGAGTTTTTAAGTACAGTGAAACTCTTCTATAGCGCCAACTTTGGGGCTGACGGTGGGTGGCAACTAACTCATTATAGCCCGCTCCGATTTTGTGTATTCATGCTTAAGTGCTCGCCTGAGTGACAGCTGAAGATCCCGCGCATCCCGCGCAGCTCCTGTAATACCTGCATGCGACGTGGCTTGAATTCTCGGAAGGGCTATAGAACGGAGGGCTATTGAAGAGTTGCACTGTAAATGGAATTTCGCAGGGTGTCAAGAGAATGAAAGTTCATGGGGAAATTTGTTTGAAGAATTTGCAAGATTTTGAGGCAAAGTTTTATAATTTTGCCCTATTACATAATTTTAGAAAAATTAAGGAACATGATTCTTATCAAGCCTTGTCGTGCAATTTTGTTACACAATTCTTTAAAGTATATATGTTGGTTTAAAAAATGTACTTTCAAATTTGATTAAGTTTCAAAGATATTCTGAATTTTGAAACGAATCGAAAATAATTAAAACTTGTTAAGATTTTTTTTGACTATTGTAAGGTTTCATGAAAATGAAAAAAAATTGTTTTAGGTTCCGATAGGAATAATTAAAATAATTTTCTATTTCGAAACAGAAATTTTTAGGGTATATTTGAAAAGATTTCAATACATTTCAAACGATTTAAAAAATTGTCATGGAAGAATCTGGAAGATTTTAAAGCAATATTTTTAATTTTGCTGAATTAGAAAAAAATCGGAAATTTTTTTTAAAAATTGCAATGATTAGAATGCTTAGAAGGTGTGACAATATTTAAAACAGAACTTTCTCTAGATTCGTGTGAAGATTTTTCAGGATTTTTAATTTTAACAAATGTACATTAAAGAAAAATTTAAAAAGGTTTTTAAACATAATATGTTTTTAAACATAATATTATTAAGGAATTTCCTAAAATTTTTAAAAATAATGCAGAGAAATTGTACAGTAAAATGTTTCAATTTGGTAAGCTTCATAAATATTTAAAAAATCGAGTAAATTCAAGAAATATTGAAAAGAATGGAAAAGATTGAAATCGAATTTTAAACTTAATTTTCTGAAGAAATTTAGATATTTAAAGATTTAAAAACTAAAATTTAGAAGCTTCAAAGAAGTTTCTAAGGATTTCAAGGAGATAAAACTATTTTTCTTAAAATCCATAGGAAAAATTTAGAAGATTATAAGTAAATTTTTTTCGTCTTGAATTAAGGAACATAATTCTTATTAAGCCTTCTTGTGTAATTTTGTTATACATTTTTTAAAAGTATATTTTGGTTTCAAAAATGTACTTTTAAATTTCAGTAAGGGTAAGAGATGCACTTTCAAAATTAAGTCAGTTTAAGAGGTATTTAGATAATTTTGAAACAGTTCAAAAATAATTAAAACCTGTAAAGATTTTTGCAAGGTTTCACGAAAATAAAAAAAATTCTTTTAGGTTCCTAGGAATAATTAAAATAACACAGGACGATAAAATTTGACAAAACTCAAAATCCAGAAAGCAGATGAAACATTTCCGAAGGATTTTGATGCGCTGAATCCGAATCCGAACTCAAAATTGTTCCTGTATGTCAGGTTTTCAAGATATCCTAACCTAAAAGTACAAAAAACGCGTTTTTTAGCTGTTTTTAAGGTTATGTAACTGTACAAGAAAAATGTCTACCACAAAGCTGATACGGAATTTGAAAGTACTAATCTCCCTCTTTCAAACCTACTTGGATTTGTTAAGATATCTTTATTTTTCATCAAAATATTGTAATTTGAATTTTTTTATTTTGGCGTTTCAACCCATTAAAGCTGAGATGTTCAGATTTATACAACACATTCTCTATTGCTGACGGTACGATAGTTTTTCTTCAAAATATTATCTCAGGAGTTTTCGAGGGTGCCCTTTCTATTGTCGGTGTCAGTTTTTTGTTATAACCTCCTAGAAGATCTAATATGGCGGCCACAATTTAGGGCTTTAAAAAAGAACAAAGGATCCCGCACAAAATACCAACAAAAAAGCGTGCAGTCGTTTGGAACCAAACTTTGCACATTGATAAAACAATAAAAAATATGGAATCCGTGTCTTTTCACTTCTACGGAAGCCGTTTCCTAGGGGCAGAAACCACCCCTAACAAGCCACAAGCATGCTAACCCACCTGACTCTGGGAATAATAAGTTTAGTCGCATATTTTTCTTGAAATAATGAAGTTCCATGCCACAAGTGGGTTAACCCACCTACCTGCTAATCCATCTAAACTCAGAAATCTTCCCTACCAAACCATAAGCAGACTAACCCACCTAACCCTGGGAGCAGCGAATTTAGTCTTTTACATTTCGTGAAATAATTGAGTTCCACACTACAAGTGGGCTAACCTTGAAATGAAATTTTTCAATTTAGCGTATTAACCCATTAACGCCGAGATGGTATGCCATTCTCCCTTGAAAATGTTATCGGAGGGGTTTTCGGGGGTTCCTTTTCGATTGGCTCAGTTTTTCGTTATAACTCCTAGAAGAAAAAATATGGAAAACAGTTAGGGCTTTAAAAAAAAATTTTACTATTATGATTAATTTAATATTGTAAACTTACTTAGGATTTTCCATCTTACTAAGGCAAGACTCAATATTTTCCAGCCACTTAAGGCTGGACTTGGGATTGTCCAGCTAAGAAAGAAAGTACTTATATTTTTCAGCCAATTAAGACAAGACTTTAGATTGCCCAGCCAATTATGGCAAGCCTTTGGATTTTCCAGCCAATAAAGGCAAGACTTTTTATCATCCAGTCAGTCCAGACAAGGCTTTGAATCGTCCAGCCAGGCAAGGCAATACTTACGATTGCCCAGCCAGTTAAGGCAAGACTTGGGATTGCCCAGCTAAGCAAGGAAGTACTTTATATTTTCCAGTCAATTGAGGCTTGACTTTAGATTGCCCAGCCAATCAAGGAAAGACTTTGAATTGCCCAACCAATAAAGGCAAGTCTTGGGATTGTCCAGCTACGCAAGGAAGTACTTAATATTTTCCAGTCAATTAAGGCTTGACTTTAGATTGCCCAGCCAATGAAGGAAAGACTTTGAATTACCCAGCCAATAAAGGCAAGACTTTGTATCGCCCAGGCAGTCAAGGCAAGACTTTGAATCGCCCAGTCTGTCACGGTAGACTTCGAATCGTCCAGCCAGTCAAGGCAAGACTTACGATTGCTCATTCAGTTAAGGCAAAACTTGGGATTGTCCAGCTACGCAAGGAAGTACTTAATATTTTTCAGCCAATTAAGGCAAGACTTCAGATTGCCCAGCCAATCAGGGAAAGACTTTAGTTTGTTTAGCCAATTAAGGAAAGACTTTGAATTGCCCAGCCAATACAGGCAAGACTTTGTATCGCCCAGCCAGTCAAGGCAAGACTTTGAATCGATTAGTCAGTCAAGGCAAGACTTTGAATCGCCTAGTCAGTCAAGGCAAGACTTTGAATCGTCCAGTCAGTCAAGGCAAGACTTACGATTGCCCAGCCAGTTAAGGCAAGACTTACGATTGTATGTTTAATGAAGGTGAAACTAATTGCTTGTTTTCTTATGGAAATGTTAGCGCTTCATGTCAAACGATCGATGAAGAGACTTTCGTTTATGATTAGTAGGGTCACTATCATTTCTTTGCAAAGACCAGCAATAGTCGGCCATCATTCTTACATTGCATCGACCTTGATAATGTTGCCCTTTTTAGTGAAAGTCTTGATGAAAGCGTTCGCCCATTTCTTCACTGAATGCTCCAATATTTCCTGGTAAATAATCGAAATGAGATTTGAGAAAATGTAATTTCATAATCATCAAACAACCTAATCTTTTGAAATTCTTTAACATACTAGATACAATAGTTCTAAACTTTAATTCTCTATTGTTCCCTAAGAATTTCTGTAAAACATTTTTGAAACTCAACCATGCATCCTTTTCAATAGATGTCATGGTTTTGATAAAGTCATCATCTTTGACAAGTTTTCTTATATCAGGCCCAACAAAAATACCTTCCTTAACTTTGGCATCACTTAAATGCGGAAATGTAGATCTGATATAATTGAAACATTCTCCTTCGGTGTTTAGGGCTTTCACAAATTGCTTCATTAACCCTAGTTTTATATGGAGTGGTGGCAATAATACTTTCTTTCTGTCAACAAGACTTTCATCAACAACATTATATTGACCAACTGTCCACTCTAATATATCTGGCCATTTCTCCGTTATCCAATGTTCATTCCTTGCACGACTGTCTCAAAGGCAAAGAAAAAAAGGGTATTTAATGTTTTCTGATTGTAAATCTATTATAAGATTTATTATTCTGAAGTCACCAAAAAATAAGCCAATTATGGATATTGTATTTTATTTTTATCAGGAGTAATTGGAAAGTATCATAAGATTCTTTCAGTGTAGTTGAGTGACCTCATGGAATTGCAGCGTACTAATTTCCATTATGTATTAGTACTGCTTTCAGACTTTCTGTAGACAAATCAGCAATTTTAGGTTAGAATATCTTGAAAATCTGACGTACAGGAGCAGTTTTGAGCTCGGATTCGGATTCAGCGCATCAAAATCCTTCGGAAATGTTAGGTCTGGTCTTTGGCTTAAAAAATTGTCGGCCTGCGTAATTATTTATTTTGAAGAATTAATCTTAAGGGATTATTTAAAAAGATCGTAACAAATTTAACACGATTTCAGAATTGTCCAAGAATCTGAAAAATTGTAAAGGCAATTTTTTTTTATTTTTCAAAATTAAAAACAAATCAGGAAAAATTCTAATAATTTTTAAAGATTAGAAGATTAGAAGGTCTGACAAGATTAGAAAGAAGAATTATTTTCCTGAATTCGTCTGAAAATTTTTAGTGATTTCTTATTTTGAAAAATGTGCTTTAAGAGAAAATTAAATAGGTTTTTAACATATTAAAGGATTCCCTAAAAATTAAAAGAAGAATGTAGAAGATTTTAAAGCAAAACTCATTGCGAAAAGAAAAATATAATTTACTTAATACAAATAGATATAGGAGAAGATTTCTGGGTCTAAAATGCTTCAAATTTATTGCTGCATATCTTAGTCATATTTTTAGTAAACAATTAATTTTTAACAATTAATAAGCGAATTTCCGACAAAATAGTTAAATTTTCGACCTAAGAAATGACTTTTAAAAATACATTTTTAACTGAAAACTTTAATTAGTTTTTATGTAAAAAAAGATGAAATTTTAAAGAAGAATAATTCGCTGCAAAAGAAGATAAAATTTCAACTAACAAGGTAATTTTTCAACAACAAAATGTCAACAAAAATGTTGAATTTCTATCTTTAGAAACAAATTTTAAAATAAAATAATATGTATTCAACCAAAAATGGACTAGTCAAAATTTCAGATAAAAAATAGAATTTCAACCAATGAAATTAATTCTTAATTAAAATAGATGTATTTTCAAACAGGAAGAATAATTTTCTATTAAAAAGGATGAATTTTCAATTGAAAAAGATATTTTTTGTTAAAAATGTCAACAAAATTGTAAAATATTCAACCTTAAACATGAATATTAAAACTATAAAACAAGTATTTAACCAAAAATGGAATAGTTACATTTCTTGATAAAAATTTAATTTTCTGCAAAATACTATAATTTTCGATGGAAGAGATGAATTTTCAACTGAAAAATATTTCGAACCAAAACAAAAACAATAAAAAAATCGAATTTCTTTCAAGTTTGAATAATTTTAAGAGATATTCAGAAATTTGAAATATATTAAAATATAATTAAAACTTGTACAAATTTTATTAAGAATTTTGTAAGGATTCACGAAAATGGAAAAAATTCTTTAAGGTTCCTAGGAATAATTAAAATAATTTTTTATTTTGGAAATTAATTTTAAGGGATTATTTTAAAAGATCGCAATAAATTTCACATGATTTCAGAATTGTCAAAGAAGAATCTGGAAGATTTGAAGGCAATCTTTTAAATATTTTAAAGCAAAATGTTTCAATTTGGTAAGATTAATAAATTTTTTTAATCCAATAAATTCAAGAAATATTTAGAAGTATGAAAGAGATTCAAATCGAGTCGTAAAATTAATTTTTTTAGAAATTTAGATTTTTAAAGATTTTAAAAATAAACTTTAAAACCTTTAATGGAATTTCGGAAGATTTCAAGACGATAAAACTATTTTTCTTAATATTCCTGGGGAAAATTTAGAAGATTGTAAGTCAGTTTTTTACATTTTGCAATTTATAATTATAATTATTGTACAATTAAAATAAAATTGTGAAAGTTAAGTTTTGCAATATTGTGATAAGTATTTTAAGATATTAAAGGTTTTTTTAAGTGTTCATACACGAAGAAAGCATATGAGTTCAATTGTTAATAACTTTTCAGCTTTTTCTCTTAAAATCCCCAAAATTGTGATTGTAGTCTATAATAGAATGGAAAAAGATGTGTCAAAAAAGAACCCATAGGACTTTAAAGATTTTTATTTTATAAGATTTTACAAAATATTAGGAAAAATTCGAGTCTTTTTAAAAAATGTGTAGAACATTTAGAAGTTTGGAATAAATCAAGAAATATTTGATACATTTTTGGAAATGTCTGCAAGTTTTCCAATATTTCTAATACATTTAAAACGACTTAAATTCCTAAACATATTTTTAACTGACCCAGCTTTTTCTTAAAATTTTGAAAAATCATGCAAGATGTAAAAAACTGACTTACAATCTTATAAATTTTCTCCAGGAATATTAAGAAAAATAGTTTTATCGCCTTGAAATCTTCTGAAATTCCATTAAAGGTTCTAAAGTTTATTTTTAAAATCTTTAAGAATCTAAATTTCTAAAAAAATTAATTTTACGACACGATTTGAATCTCTTTCATTCTTCTAAATATTTCTTGAATTTACTCGATTAAAAAAAATTTATTAATCTTACCAAATTGAAACATTTTGCTTTAAAATGTTTAAAAGATTTCCTTCAAATCTTCCAGATTCTTCTTTTACATTTCTGAAATCGTGTGAAATTTATTACGATCTTTTAAAATAATCCCTTTAAATTAATTTTTAAAATAAAAAATTATTGTAATTATTCCTAGGAACCTTTAAGAATTTTTTTTCCATTTTCGTGAAACCTTACAAAATTCTTAATAAAATTTGTACAAGTTTTAATTATATTTTAATAGATTCCAAATTTCTGAATATTTCTTAAAATTACTCAAAGTTGAAAGAAATTTGATTTTTTTGTTGTTTTGGTTCAAAATATTTTTCAGTTGAAAATTCATTTCTTCCATCGAAAATTAAACTATTTTGCAGAAAATTAAATTTTTATCAAAAAATGTAACTACTCCATTTTTGGTTAAATACTTGTTTTACAGTTTTAATATTCATTTTTAAGGTTGAATGTTTTACAATTTTGTTGACATTTTTAACAAAAAATATCTTTTTCAATTGAAAATTCATCCTTTTCAATAGAAAATTATTCTTCTTGTTTGAAAATTCATGTATTTTAATTAAGAATTAATTTCTTTGGTTGAAAATCTGTTTTTTTTTTCTGAAATTTTGAATAGTCCATTTTTGGATGAATACGTATTATTTTATTTTAAAATTTTTTTCTAAAGAAAGGGTATTTTACGAAGCTTAAAAATCAGAGACTCCATTGTCACTGGGGAATTCTCAAAAATACCCTTTCCGATTTTTTGGTTTCAACCCTTAACGTCTAAAATTAACCCCACTTTACCACGTAGATATAAAATTGTCAATAAATAATCTTTTTGCAAATTTTCCAGTGTGAATGAAGTCTTTGATTTTTGGGCTTCTCAAAAATACCCTTTCCGATTTTTCGGCTTCAACCATTAGCGTCTCAAAACAACCCCTCTTTACCACGTAGATAAGAAATTGTAAAAAAATTAACTTTTTGAGAATTCTCTAGAGGAAATGGAGTCTTTGATTTTTGGGGTTCTCAAAAATACCCTTTCCGATTTTTTGGCTTCAAACCCTAACGTCTAAAATCAACCCCTTTCTACCACGTAGATATAACATTGTCAAAAAATAATCTTTTTTAACATTTTCCAGTGTAAATAGAGTCTTTGATTTTTGGACTTCTCAAAAATACCACTTCCGATTTTTTGGCTTCAACACTTAACATCTAAAAGCAACCTCTCTCTACCACGGAAATATAACTTTGTCAAAAAATAATTTTCTGAGAATTTTCCAGTGTAAATGGAGTCTTTGACTTTTGAGCTTCTTGAAAATACCCTTTGCGATTTTTTTGGCTTCAGCCCTTAACGTCTAAAATCACCCCCTTTCCACCACGTAGATATAACTTTGTCAAAGATAATTTTTTGAGAATCTTCCAGTGTCAATCGAGTGTTTGATTTTTGGGATTCCTGAAAATACCCTTTTCGATTTTTTGGCTTCAACCCTTAACGTCTAAAGTCACCCCCTCTCTACCACGTAGATATAACTTTGTGGAAAAATAATCTTTTTGAGAAATTTCCAGTGTCAATGGAGTCTTTTATTTTTGGGTTTCTCAAAAATACCCTTTCCGATTTTTTGGCTCCAACCCTTAACCTCTAAAATCAACCCACTTTACCTCATAGATATTAAATTGTAAAAAATCATTCTTTTTGGACATTTTACAGTATCAATGGAGTCTCTAAATGTTGAGCTCTTTAAAATTGCCAATATCGAGCCCAAAATAAGCCCAAAATTTGATAGATCTAATTGTCGTGCTGGTTGTTAATTAAAGGCATTAAAAGATGCTTAGAAAAAGTCAATTATATTTTTTGACTATACACACATAGACTGAAAAATGATTTACATTGTTACTATTTTATAAGTAAGTTCCAACTATGTCGATATCGACTTTTTTTAATACGTGTTTTCATTGCAGGATCTTGTTTTTTTATATAAGGGAGAATTTTGCAAAAGCGATTGATATGACATTGGAGAATAATGAGGAGGAACTTAGGCAACTTAGCTGACCCAAAGAACTACAGGCCAATAACTTGTCTGAACACGCTTTATAAGATATTCACAGCTATCCTAAATGATAGGATTGTTCGAGCAATTGAACCTGTGTGGCAAGAAATGTATGAACAACGAGGCTCAAAGAAAGGCGTAGCCGGATGTCGGGAGAACCCGCTCATCGATAGATGTGTCTGCAAAGATGCAGCATTCTACCAGCGTGACCTATCGATGGCCTGGATTGATTATCGGAAAGTTTTCGATTCTACATCCCATAGACTTATCATCTGTCTTTTGGAAATCTTAGGAGGAAATAATCAGGAGAACAAAAGTCCTAACAATTAATTTATACAATTTTTGACTTTAGTCTTCAGGTTTGTATTCGGATGCAAATACGGGGGTTGTTTTTGTAACAATTAGGCCGAACAATAACTTTCCTCCTTAGTTATGCTTTAAAATTATCGTGTTTATGGTTTACAAGTGTTTTTCATCTTGATTTTTTCATTTTTTTAAATACGCCTGTGCGCCATAGGGGGTTGCTTTTTAAATAAGGGTTGACTTTACAAAAGCGATTCATAGCTCATTGCAAAGCAAAAAAATAGCAGAAACTGTAGCCTAGTAATTCTTTTAATACTTTTTTTCATTGTAGGAGGTAGGTTTTTCAAAATAAGGTTTGACTTTACAAAAGCGATCCGCAGCTCATTGTAAAGCAAAAAATAGCAAAAAAATATAACCTACTAATTTTGTTTAATTTATTAGCTTTTGAATGATTTTCTTAGAGGGCGCCGCTGAGTTGCCGGCAAGCTAGCAAATGAATAGAGTAGTACCGGGACGGCAAGCATGTTCGTTGCAGATACTTTGTTCCTCGCCGACAGTTCCGAAAACCAAATCTGTCGGATGAGACTTTTGTATCTGCTTCGGAGAGTATCCTTTATAGATGTCACATCCGGAATGCGGCTCTGTGGCATTCTCAAATATGTATAAGTCTCTCCAGCGCAAAGATGTCGTATGGCGCTTCTATCAACGAGCTCAGGATCTTCAGGGATGCCATTAAGTTCTCCTCGCTTCAAATAAACC
>NC_046659.1:39515098-39521712 GCF_010883055.1 Belonocnema kinseyi
AAAATACGGGCCAAATGCTGATGGGTTGAAGAAAACTTCTTCCACCAGAAGGTTTTGATACAATCGGGTCCCGGTGCGGAATAGTTCTTCATCCCTCTTAATCCTTTTTTCACCTCCTCGGTAGTGATGGGTGGGCATTCTTTATCAGGTGTTATGAGGGCAACATATAACTTCTTGAAGCTATTTATATTTTCTGAGTCTTCGTCCAGTCTATGCTGAACTTCGTAGACTTCTCTCCAAAATACTTCGACCTCCTCTGGTTTGGGTGGGTGTTCGACAGGTAAGGGGGGGGTCTTGGGAGAGGCGAGATGGGTCAGAGAGAAACTGTTGATTTTTCTGACCCACTTCTCCCTCCGCTCTATACTTCTCTTAGCGTCAGATAGTATCCGTATTCTCTCAACAATATGCTGCCTGATGGTCAGCAGCTTTGGCTTGTTAAGTGTGTGATAACGGGTCCGGAGTTCGCGCGCGAACTTTCGAACCTTGGCGTTAAAATTCCTACCAGATGTGATGTAGTCAATCACACATTGAATGCGGGACGCGTACTGTCTTACCCAGCCTATCTTTACGGCAAGTTGATGCATTCGTCTTTTGGTCTTATGATCAGCCGTTGGTTTTGTTTTACGGTTCACATCGGCCAAAGCTCTCGCTGCATTATACACACAATAATTGATAGCTCAGAGGTCGGACATTCAAGTTATAAATTTTTTGTTTTGTTGTATTGGTACACTCGTCACGATCATATGTTCACAGTTTTGACTATATAGCTCGTGTTGTTTTTCTGACAGAGGTGTAATAGTTTAGAAGGGTTTGGTGTGCTCGGCGATTTTCTTCTTTCGAAAAAAATGGAGCAAAGAGTTTGCATTAAATTTTGTGTGAAAAATGGAATCCAGTGCTCTAAAACTCTTGAAATGTTGACAGTTGCATACGGTGAGTCTACTGTGAGTAAAAAAATGTGCATAAGTGGTACAAGCTTTTCCAAGAAGGCCGAGAGGATGTCGAAGACAAATCTGGCCCTGGACGTCCTAGCACGTCAACAACAGATGAAAACGTTCAAGCAGTGGAAGAAATGGTGTTGAAAAATCGCCGAATTACCATCAGAGAAGTCGCTCAAGATGTTGGCATATCAGTTGGCTCATGCCATGCTATCTTTTTGGACGTTTTGGGCATGAGACGTGTGTCAGCGAAATTTGTTCCAAAACTGCTTAATTTTTATCAAAAGATCAATCGCATAACCATCGCTCAGGAGATGTTGAATGAAGTCAATAATGATCCTGATTTTCTCAAAAGGGTTATAACTGGGGATGAATCGTGGGTATATGGTTATGACTTCGACACTAAAGCCCAATCGTCTCAGTGGAAGCATCCTGAGTCTCCAAGTCCGAAAGAAGCACGTCAAGATCGGTCAAATGTGAAGGTTTTGCTCACTGTCTTCTTTAATTACCGTGGCGTAGTGCATCAGGCATTCTTATACAAGGTCGTAAGGTCAATAAGGAGTATTACCTTCAAGTTATGCGCCGTTTGCGGGAGGCGATACGCGAAAAACGTCCGGAACTTTGGAAAAACAATTCGTGGCTTTTGCATCACGATAATACACCTGCTCATTCATCGTTGCTTGTGAAAGGTTTTCTGACCAAAAACAGCACCACAGTCATGACTCAGCCTCCATATTCACCGGATTTGGCCCCCAGTGACTTGTTTCTTTTCCCAAAACTGAAGAGACCCATGAAAGGACATCGATTTTTAAACGATTTAGGAGATAAAAACTGCATCGCTGAATGAACTAAAGGCTATACCACAAAATGATTATCAGAAGTGCTTCGATGATTGGAAAAAGCGTTGGCACAAGTGTATTATATCTGAGGGGGATTACTTGGAAGGGGACAACGTAGATATTGAGGAATAAATGAATATTTTTTGAGAAAACCATAAACTCACCTTATTTTTTGAACACACCTCGTATTTACTCCAAGCAAAAAACTATTGAGTTAATTTGTTCCATTATACTTATTTTCCGAAAGTTTAATCAAATATTGAATTAAGAATATTATATTCTCATGATAAGGAACTAAAACTCTAACAAAATCTTTCTTGAACCAAGTAAATTAATATACTTATTTTGACTACTATTTTAATTAAAGCAATGTACATGTTCTTGAGACGGAAAAATTAATGTATTCAGCCAAGAAATAATTTCTCTTAGAATAATGCGTGAATATTTTTCTTCGAATAATTATTAATTTAAAACGAATGTCAGATTTACTTCGAAGATATCTATGTCATCAAGGTAGAATCACATCAGTTTTTTCAACATAAGAACTGTAGACTTGATACAATAGACATTGCACACCTACTATGAAAATGAATATATTGGTCTAAATTAATGTACCTTCTACTGTATAAGTATCTTATTACATATAATAATCGACAAGTTTACACAGTATAAAGTTTTGAGATACAATTATTTTGAAATTCAATAATTTCATTCCTATCATTTTTTAGCTGATTATTTGAGTTTGTTAACCTACTTAAAATTAAACCATTTCGAATTTGCTTAACCGCGAATCATTTTTGTGAATCGGAAAATGACTGGGAATTTTTTCCCTCAATTTCGAGAACTGACGCCGCGCCGCAGGTAGGTGTAAAGGTGTTCGCACAAGAAAATACGTGTGCAGTATACTGGAAACAGCTCACGCACGAGCCGGCCGTGTACGCACACAGAGTACCAACCAATCATGTGCGATCTGTCGCGCTGTTACGGTGCTGGCTACGTACCGTTCACATATCGGACCGCCAGTCGAGACAAAAACGTTTTCGACGTTGTGAATTTGTTTCGAGTGTTGGACCGATAGGTGAACGGTATATAGCCAGCTCGCACTGCAGCAGCGCAACAGATCGCACGCGATTGGTTGGCGGTCCGTATGTGTGCACGGTCGGCACGTGCGTAAGCTGTTTCCAGCATGTCACATACGTATTTTCTTTTGTGTACCCCTACAGAAGTGTTCCTGCTAAATACAAAAATTCCTTTTTCAATAAAGAAATATTACTTTTTTGGATTTGGCTAGATTAAAATTGATATTTAAAATGTTAAAAATTTCGTTCTACGAACCTTATTTAATTTAAATTAGAGTTGCAAGACATCATTTTATTTTTTTACACACAAGTTTCGTGTTCGATAATAGCAATTTGAAAATCACAAAAATGTAAAAATTCATGAAAGTTTTAAGTAAAAAAAAAAACATTAGTTTTGAAAATATAAAATGATCAGGTGTTATTCTAATTTAAATTAAATAAGTTTTAGGCAACAGATTTTCTAACTTTAACAAAATTGTTAGTGTAACCGAATCCAAAAACTTAATTTTTCCTTAATGAGAAGCTAATTCCTTTATTAGGCAGGAATTTTGTTTATAATTTTCGATTTTATATTCTTACTTGCTATCTGAAATAGTTAATATCTTGTTTTATATTTTATATTATTAATTGGCAATGCAATTCTTCCCACGTACTGTAGCGCGCAGATAATGTTGCTATTTTAAATAATTAAGTATACATTTAGATTTTTTTAATGAAATTAAAAAAATTAAGTTTTTCAATCAATGAATTCTATGATCATAGAATTCATTGATTGCTTAAGCCTACAACATAAGAGGGAATAGGTGTGTCTCATGGTTTTGAGGTCTCTGAATCCGAATCTGGTGTCCGTTTGACGCCTCGGGTCCGCATCAAGGGTAGTTCAAGGTCAAACTTACAAAATTACTCGCTAGCCAACTCAATTAGGATAACTTTAGGTTTAAGTAGTCTCTGAATTTAAATCCGGTGACTGTTTGACGTCATCAGGTCACTATCAAGGTCAGATCAAGGTTAAACCTACAAAATTAATGGCTCACTAACTAATTCAGGGCATCTTATGTTTTTGAGGTCGCTGAATCCGAATCCGGTGACTGTTTAACGCCACCAGGTCAGCATCAAGGACAGTTCTATATCAAACTTACAAAATTCATCGCTAACCAACTAAATCAGGGTACTTTTAGGTTTCAGTGGTCGCTGAATGCGAATCAGGTGTCTGTTTGGCACTGAAAGGTCAGTATTATGGTCAGTGCAAGGTTATTGCTGCAAAATTCATCGCTAACCAACTAAATCAGGACAACTTTAGATTTAAGTAGTCGCTAAATTCTAATCCGGTGTCTGTTTGATGCCATCAGGTCAGGAACAAGGTCAGTTCAAGGTCGAACCCACAAAATTCATCGCTATCTAACTAAAGCAGGGTACTTTTAGGCTTAAGTGGACACCTTAAGATGAAGTTTAAGAGATTTTAATGGTAAAATTTGTAAAAACCTGAAGAGTTTTTATATGTGTTCTGTGCTGTTTAGAATTTGTAACCTTGTCGCCATTCAAGAATGCGACAGTATCAGGTACTTTCTGAATACATTATACTTGAACTTGCTCAATACATCGTGAGAAACGCTATAAATTCAGTTGAAGTGGTTTCAGCGTTACCGTTTCTGAAGCACGTAGAGGTACCACTTCTTTTAGAACTTACCCGTTTCAGAAACGGGGGTGTCAAAAAACCAGGTTTATGTCGAACGAATGATATGAGGAATCCAAGAATGGTCAAGACTTTCTTTTGTGCTACCATAACAATTAATGTACATATTTTTACAGCATCTGTTAAAGACCTTCTATTTTTGGGTATAATGTATCTACCACATACGATACAAAATGTTTGTCGACTATCACAAGGTGACATGGTAAAGAAGAGACAGTGGTTTAAAGGAATAATTTCAAAAAATGAAACTGATTAAAATTTATACCGAATAGATAGTCACTTGAAATAAAATTGTAACTTCCTAATGCAACTTCCAAATGTTAGCTTAGTCATGACCGTCGACATTTAAAATAAAGCCGGGATTTATGTTTTACATCCCGGCTTTGGTGGTTTGTATGTTATGTAGGTTTTGACTAACCTTTGGTGATATTGATATTGAACAGCACTAGTAAATTTTGATACATATTCATCGTAGAAATCTATTTTGCGCAGTAAAAATTTATCATTTGGGGAGATTGTATCCAGTATAGATTTCAATCAGTTTCATTTTTTGGACATATACCTTTAAGCCACCTTGTCTCCTTTACCATGCCACTTTGTGATAGTCGAGATACGTTTTGTCTCGTATGTGTTAGATACATTATACCCAAAAATAGAAGGTCTGCAACAGATACTCTAAAAAATATGTACATTAATTGTTATGGTGGTGAAAAAGAAAGTCTTGACCATTCTTGGATTCCTTATATCATTTGTTCGACTTGTCTGAGTGACATTAGCAAACATTGCAAAGACAATGAAAAAAACTTCGTATCTCTCTGCCCATGATTTTGCGTCAACCTTCAAGTCATGAAACGGATTGTCACTTTTGCTTATGCAGGCCTGAAGGTTTTATTTCAAAGAATTGACTGTTATGCGTCAAATAGGTCAGGCTCGCCAGAAGTATTAACCACTTCAAATAGATATAAGTATATTTAAGAGCAACAGGTTTCGGTGTGCCTTGGACAAGCGGTTGACGAGAGCTTTCCAGTCGACCCGAAGGGGCGGGTTTTATAGGTTTTTATCGATTAGCACTTCCAGAACCTTCTACTAGTCATACAAGCTACAAGAAACAAATGCGCAGATGCGTTCTTCTGGTATTTGGCGGTGTTAATAGAGATGTTCGTGGTTGTACCATTTCTACAGTAGATGTATAAGTTACAGCATTAGGTTGATTTTCTACTCTATTATTGATACAAAAAGTATAATTTTCTTAGGTTTACATCTAGTTATATAGTTTAGTATTCCACACTTAAAAAGATAGTACATTGTTAAGGATCTTATCGCTGTATAGCATGAACGATGTAACCATTCTGAAGTAGTTTCGCTCAAACCTTTCGGCTTTTTATGAGTGGACATATTATTGACCTTTCTAGCTTTGGTCTAATTTATTTTGTTTTGTATTGTTTTTCCAATTGACATGATCTCCTATTTTGTAAACTGGATGACTTTTTATTGTACTTTCATCTAAACGTTCCTTGATCTTTTCTTGTTCAACTTCTATTCTTTCTTCAGCTTTCATCATTATATAATCATGTTTAAGTTTCTACTTCTTTATTATATCAGCGTAAGTAAGAGTTGGTGAGAAGACTGTGATTGTATTTTTCATTGTATTAATTATGATCGTTATGAATTTAAAATTTTCATCCTATTATTTACCATTATCTTCCATTGATGTTTTGATTAGATTCTTTAAAGTAGAATGCATTCTTTTTATGTTACCATTTGCTTGTGGACGGAAAGACGTTGTTTTTATATGCTTGATATTTAATGCATCTTCAAATTGCTGCATTAATTCTGATAGGAAATTTGCTCCTTATGAAGCTCGCAAGCTTCATAAGGCTACGCGAGTGAACGCCCTCAATATGAAGCCAGATCGAGCCAAGAAGACCTGGGCGCCTCAAATGAGGGGAACAGATATATATATATATCAGATCTCTTGATATCGGGACAAGAAAGGTTATGCACATGAACAAAAGCATGCATCTTAAGTCTTCCGTTCCGCCACTGTACATCTCACGCCGTCAAGGGG
>NC_046659.1:39521812-39563088 GCF_010883055.1 Belonocnema kinseyi
GATCAATCATGCATTCGATTACAGTTTCTGCAGTTTCATTTTTCATGGGCACTAGAACTGTGTACCTTGTTAATCTATCTTGATACTTGAAATGTATTTAACTCCTAGTTTTGTTTCGGGCAAGGGACCAAAAACGTCTAATGCGATTTTTTCGTTAGGATTAATTGGTGTGTCTGGAATAATTGATTGTGCTTGATTAGTTACTCTTGTAGTCTTCTACAATTCGCAAATAGGGCATGCTTTTACGTATTTCTTAATTTCTTCATCAATATTCTTTCATTCACCAATTTCTGTTGCTTTTTCAATCGTATTTTTCTCTCCAAGGTGTTTAGTAATGGTTTTCCTTTCTTCTTTAGCTAATTCTCTGGTTTTATTAAAACATACATGTAATCCTATTTCCTATTTCTCTAAATTCGGTTATCAATAATCCTAAGTAATGTATCAAATTTTCCTGGTTATAATCAGAGTCATCAGATTTTTTTATCTCTTTGCATAGTTTACTTTCTGCATTGTCTTTACGATATCGTAAATAAGTCGCATAATCTCACGATGTCTTTACGACATCGTAAAGAAACCTTAACGACATGGACATAAGATTTCGTAAAGTTGTCGTAAAGATGTCGTAACGATGTCGTAAAGACGTCGCCAAATTTCGTGCCCAGTGGGAACCCATAGTGGTGAATTGAACGGAGATTGTGAATGTCGTATTATTCCTTTATCTAATAATTTTTTTGTTTCTTCTAAGGTAAATTCTCTGTGTTTCTCAGATAATTTATGTAACCTCAGGTTTATTACCTTACCGGAATTCAAAGTGATCTTATGCTCAGTTAACGTTGTACACGGTAGTGGGTCTGTATCTAATGTGAATATTTCATTATATTTAATTATTATCTTTTTGATTTTCTCTCTAACCTGATTTTCAATGTGAACTATTTTGAAATTTTTAGAGTTCTATTATTCTTTCTGATTCTTTTTTATTTCCTTTTTTAGGATTGTAAATTTCATCTTGTGACTCAATAGACATTATTTTGATAAAAAAAGATATTTCGGGTTTCACTCGTGTAAAAAACTACGAATTGTCTCTAGACGTTTCGTGAACATTGCAGTTCACATCTTCAGGGCTGACCTGAAACTGAGGTATCAGGTTATGATGTTCTTAGGTATATTTTTTACGATGCTTCTGATTGGCCAGAGCGCCTCACCTTAAGCACTGGTCGAACTTGATTGGCCAATCAAGTCTTTTTTAAAAAATCCGGGAGAACGGAAAGCCAAATCGGATTGGTATTATATCCATTGTCCCTATTGATGTTCTTAGGGTGTTTTAAAATTTCGATTGCTTCTCTATCTTTTCTTGGAAATTTGTTCTGTGTTTTTGCAATGACTGTTGTTTCATCAAATAAAATGTTATGTCCTGTTTCGATATGATGTTCAGCTAGTGCTGATTGCGTGAAATGTTTTAGCCTGACTTTATTTTCATGTTCCTTCATACGTTGGCTCACCGCTCTCCCGGTTTCTCCAATATAGACTTTTCCACAAGAGCAAGGGATTTTATATACTCCTGGATCACTGAAGGGTGCCTTTTTATCTTTAGGGTTATTTAGTAGTTGTCCTATTGTGGCCAATCAAGTTCGACCAGTCCTTAAGGTGGGGCGCTCTGGCCAATCACAGGCATCGTAGAAAGTATACCTAAGAACATCATGACCTGATACCTCAGTTTCAGGTCAGCCCTGAAGATGTGAACTGCAATGTTCACGAAACGTCGGTAAACAATTCGTAGTTTTTTACATGAGTGAAACCCGAAGTATCTCTTTTTATCAAAATGAATCATCGTGAAAGCATAAAATCCATTATCAAGGAACTCTACGGGAAGAGTATTCTTACTAAAACTAACACCTTTAGTAAGCTCAGGACTTCTCGAGGTAAGCTACTAACAGCCTTAGCTTTTTTGAAACGGTGCAGAGACAACAAAATAGTCCCAAAATTCTTACAACTGAAAAATAATTTGGGAACATCTAAATCCAAATCGATTCTGCATAATACAAGTTTGCTTCTCGTTAAAGAAAGAATACAGCATACTAAATTTCTTTTGCACACTACCTCTAAAAAACTATTAAAACTTCACCTTTTCCTATCAGATACCCTCAGACATTTGGTCTACATTGGACCCCATATCGTTTGACCAATCCCAACGGATTATAGAGCTTTCCACCCAAAAACAAAAAACAAAATTTGACAAATTACTTCCAGTAAAGCAAACTAAACTAACAAATACAGTAAAAAACATCTCTGACCACCCTCTCAACAATAATATGATTTCAGCCTTATCTACAGGACATAATTTTGCTGTAGCTCCATCGAAAATCCGAAAATAAGAAATAATCAGCAATTTAGAATCCATAATATTTACGCCAAGCTCAAGTTCCATCCTCAAACTTAACAAAACAGGAAAAAACCTCAATTAAAGAACTCAATCAAAATAAAGATAGTATAGTATTACTCGCAGACAAAGGCAACACAACAGTAATAATGAATAAAGAAGACCGGATTTTTAAAAAAAGACTTGATTGACCAATCAAGTTCGACCAGTCCTTAAGGTGGGGCGCTCTGGCCAATCACAGGCATCGTAGAAAGTATACCTAAGAACATCATGACCTGATACCTCAGTTTCAGGTCAGCCCTGAAGATGTGAACTGCAATGTTCACGAAACGTCGGCAAACAATTCGTAGTTTTTTACACGAGTGCAACCCGAAATATCTCTTTTTATCAAAATGAATCATCGTGAAAGCATAAAATCTAGACATTATTTTCTCATAATCAATAGTGTTTAGTATTTTTATGGGTTTCATATTTTTATTTTATAAATACCATCTGATATTCCTTCTTGATTTGCCATCCAAATATTTCCGTCTTCCTCTGCTGCTTCTATTCTGCAGATTTTCGAAGTATTTTTATAGATGTAAATGCCGTTCTTATAAAGGGGTAATTTTATGTCATCTAAAATTAGGAATTTTGTTGTGAGGGCGTACCTATGATATTTTTCAGAAAAGGTAGACCAATAATTCCAGCTTCTGGTAGAGGAAAATCGTCATCTACTATATGAAAAGATGCTGTTTCCTTGCATATTGTATATAGGCTGCTTCTAATGACTGGTTTATTTTTTCAAATTTATCTGGTAATTCGCTCTCCTTTATAATGTTAATTGATGCTCCTGAGTCAACTAGTAAATTGTATTCTCTGCCATTTTCTCTTCTTCCTGTAATGGATAATAATTGTCTACAAACTGCTAATATTCGGCTTAATCCGCGTATTCTACCTGTTCCATTCTTTGCTTTTCCGTCATTACTTGGTTTTATAAGTAATTTCCCTCTTTTTCCTCTTCTCTCTTTGTCCTGATCTGAGTTTGAAGTGGTCGTTTGGGGTTTCGAGTATTCTGAAAATTTGGAAATGTAACATAGAGTTGCGCTGCTGAATCTCATAATTTTCCACATTTATGACATTTCATTTGGGGCTTTTTCGGACTGTATTGCAGATTTTTGGGCTTTGCTACTTTTTGTGAAAATTCAAATTTTGAGTGGAGGTGCTGATTTGAATCAAGCCAGCACCTCCACTATATAAAAAATGAAAGAAAAAAAACCAAACATGTCAGAATATTGGGCTTTCTTTGGGCTCTTGAACGCACCAACAACCGATTTCTAAAAACCACCCCTTCTAAAAATAAAACTACACCCCTATGCTCCCGAATGCACGAAAAAAAATTTTTAAATTACCCCTTTGCGAAGAATAAAATTTTCAAAACCCAAAATGCACCAGATTTTGGGCTAATTTTATGGTTTCGGATGCACGAAACAAAAATTAAGAAAAGCCACCCCTATGTAACACTGTAAAATTCAAAAAGATTATTTTTGGATAAGGTCTTAATTGCCTGTTAATATAGAGCTATTTTTCAACGTTAAGGGCTGGAGCCAATCCAATTTTTGGGCTCTAAACCTTAACGGCTAAAATGAACCCCTCTCTACCACGTATATATAACCTTGTCAACAAATAATTTTTTTGAGAATTTTCCAGTTTCAGTAGAGTTTCTGATTTTTGAGCTCCTCGAAAATACCTACTCTGATTTTCGGGCTGCAGCCATTGCCGTCTGAAATCAACCCCTCTCCACCACGTATATATGACTGCCAAAAATAATCTTTGTAAAAATTTCCAGTGTCAGTAGAGTCTATGATTGTTGGGCTTCTTCAAAATACCAAACCCCAATTTTTGGCCCCCAACACTTAACGTTAAAAGACAATCCCTTGTTAACAATCAAACATAATTCTGTCCAAACCAATATTTTTCGGAATATTACAGTGTTACAAGTGTCTATGATATTTTTCGAATTTTACGATTCAAATGGAGTCTCTGATTTTTGGGCTGTTTACAAATGCCAACATCAAGGTTTAAGTTTTTATTATTGGGTGGGTTTTTCTGTACATAGAGGAGGATTTTCTGAATTGTTGTAAGGTTAATTCGAGACCCTAAAATAAGCCCAAAATCTGGTGCATTTTACGTTTTGCAAATTTTATTTTTCGCAAGGGGATGGTTTTTTGAAAATAAGAGTAGTTATTAAATTTTTTTCGTGCAGTCGGGAGCCCAAAATTCTGATGTTCTTTGTTTTTTACGAATTTAAGTTGTTACGTAGGGGGTAGTATTCTTTAAAGTAGGGGTGGTTTTTGGAAATCGGTTGTTTGTGCATTCAAGAGCCCAAAAAAACCCAAAATTCTGACGTGTTTGATTTTTGTTTTTTTCCAATTTTTATATAGTGGAGATACTGGCTTGATTCAAGTCAGCACCTCCAATCAAAATTTGAATTTTCACAAAAAGTAGTGGAGCCTAAAAATTAACAATACAGCCCAAAAAAAGCCAAAAAAAAGTCGAAAATTCTGACACAAAGAAATTTGGGAATTTCGTTTGTGGAGGGGCTAGCTTGATGGACCTGTTTTAATTGAAAGTCGTGCTGTATTGGCCTGACACCTACTATAGGTATAAATGTTGAAATTTGTGGCCGTGAAAACTGGGGTATAAGTTTATTCAAACTTGGTTTCGTTATTCTGTTTTATTTTTCTTCTTAATCCATATTTCTGCCTCTTGTGCTTCTTGCAAAGCTTCATTTAAACTTTCAGGTTTCATTGTCCTTACTTGGTTTGAAATTTCGTCGCGTAAATTCATAACATATTTTTTAACTGTCGCCTTTCCTTTCATTTCCAACGGAATTGTTCTTCCTCCTGAAGCGTTGACTATAAATTTATGCGCTTTCAAATCCGCGTTGTGGATCGAATCGTTCTTTCTCCCATCTTTTCGTTTTCGCTTTCATCGTCCGTGATCTCCGTGTTACTCTTAGAATTTTCAGTTTTAATTTCACCCTTAAATCCTAACGATTTTCCAAAAAGCGCTATTTCTTCCATCCTCCTGTCGTTCGCGATAGTCAAAGTATTAATGCTTGATTCTATACCATCAATTCTAGTTATCATCAATCTTAATAATTCATTTGTTCTCATCATAGAAGGGGATATTGTTCTATTTTCGTTAGGAGAGGAAGCGCAAGGTATGATTTCTGCTGTATGGAAAGGGTTGTTAATTTTCTCCACAATGTCTGTCGAGTCTGAGTCTGCGGACGTCTCGTCCGTTGCGTAACTTTTATTTTCTCTATGATATTTAAATTCCAGGTTACCTACTTCCTTGTCTAATCTCCTTTTAATTTATCCTTTGCCTAATTAAAATTTTCCTGCTTTTCCTTTTTCTAACTATCCGTTTTCCGATTAAAATTTGCGTAACAGTTTTTTCCCGTTTAAACAATGAGATTCTCTTACAGGGCTATATCTCACGTGCAAACAAATGTAAAGTAAGTTTTTTGTTTGTTGAGGAACACAGAGGCCAGGCAGCACCATGAGCGTGTGTACCGTCGCAAGCCTAATGGGTTACAATAGTTTGACGATAAATTTATAACATTAAAATGTTAAAAAATTGCTTCTCATAACAATTAACCCTTACAAAATTGTTTAACACTTCTTAAAAACTAATCTTCTTTACTCAATGTGTATTTTCTTAGAAAACCGTAGAATCCTCGTTGTTACGTCTTTTCGCCGTAGACCTGTTGCCTGGCGCGGATCGATATTTCCTGGGCATTGGCGGCTGCGTTGTAGTACTGCGTTTATCGCTGCTTTCTCTTCGTTGCTTCTGCGTTACGTGGCTGCGTAGCTAGACCGTTGTCTTTTCGTGTTATTGCGGGCCTCGTAGGGGTTTTACCGCGGTTTATTGCGTACCCTTTCAGTTAATTCCTTTTAGAATTTTGTATTTAATTATTTTACGTAGTATTAAATATTCTAATATTACGTCACGCTCGGTCGGCAACATCAAAATCTGTAGGGCTATACCACTTGGTGGACTGCAAAGCATTATTGAGATAGGAGTTTCACTAAAATTAATTAATTTCGGCAACATTAAATAAAAAATCGTGATATAGCTTTTCTTTTATGAAAGAAAGCCCATTTATTTCATTATTGTTGGCATTTGAAAAGTATGCGATTGAGCAATCCAACACGAGAAATTATAATTTGCCGTAATTGAGGTTGTGACCTCAATTTCCTGCGACTTGTGTCATTATACTTTTCGATAATTAGTGATTTTAAGTAGTTTCATATAAAATAAGGTTATATTAAGGTTTTTAAAGAAACTGATTAAAAGATTTTCAAGAGTTTTTAAGGAACCTAAGAAAATTTAAAGGATTTTGGATTTAAAAGATTTGAATTAATTTGATTAAATTTTACAATATTTTAAATTATTTCAAAGAAGTTGAAGGGAATTCAAAACAATTCCGAGAATTTCAAGGATTTTTAAGAAGTCTTACGAGGTTGTTAAGAATTTAAGTGATTTCAAGGACTTACTAGGGACTTGGCGGAATCTTAAAGTTTCTCTTGAAAGAATTTAAAAATAATTCAAACATAGTTCAAAAATGCTTAAGGATTTACAAGTTATTTTAAAAATTTGATGACAGTTTTATTGGTCTTAAAGAATGCCAAGCGAGTTTTCGAAAAGTTATTTAAAGAGCTTTTAATGTTTTTGAAAAAAATGCAAAGATTTTATGGATTTTCAAGAGATATAAAGGAATTTAAGAATATTTTAAAGATTTTACGTGATTAAAATTAGTTTTAGTCAATTTCGAGATACTTCGAACGATTTGAAATGATTGCAAAGAATTTGAAGGGATTTAAAAAAAATTCGAAGAAGTTTAAGGATTTTCAAGAAGTCTTATCGGATTTCTAAGAAGGATCACAGTCTTTGATAATTTTTGTTTTCTCAGAGTTGTGATGCCGAAAAGAGGCAAAGAAGTATTTTTTAAATATGACGCACCGATTCACGCGGTACGACTAACTTTATTTTATCAATGGTACAAGGTTACAATTTAAGACTAAGAATACGACTAACTCGCATGAACGGGCGGCAGCTTTATATACTAGATAGATAGGGTACGCTATCGCAGTGATAGCGTTATCATAACGATGGCGTCTTCCGTCTTTCGTTATATGAATGAGACACAGTCTTAGATACTCGATGAATATGGTAGTGATAACGATAGCGTTATTCATTACAGTCCTCCCTTTAGAATGTTTTTAGGTCTCTAAAATCTAACTTTTCGTTGTTTTAATATAGGGGCCGTAGGTTCGATAGAGTCTGATGCTACATGATAACTTACTACATGCGTAGGTGTTTCAATTCGAGTTTTAAAGCATATGAAACACAATTTTTTTGGGATGCAATTTTTTATATATTCGCAAAGTCCTATTTTATGCAGAGTATAAATGGCTCCTATGCTTAGTGCGGCATAACTTACATATTGCAGCTATTCTAGGCTGGTTTCTTTCCAATTTTTTATTCATCTATCTTTTGCAATATTGGAAAGAATATTTTCGTTTTCATATAAACTGAGTCTCGCTTGTCTCAATTCTTCATTGTCGATATGTTTAGGTAGCTGTAATAATTTTATTTTGAGTTCGTCTATATCTGGGGTTTCGAAATTTATATTATATGGTACATTTATCCATTCATTAGTTTTATGTTTTGTCTCAGTATTTAATTCTAAAACATCGTGATCGTTGAATATTTTACAATTGCTTCCATTTATCGCTCGGAGGTTATCTTCGCACCTTACGTCTAAAGTTATTTTTTCTATGGGTAAACTGACGTATCCATTGGTTACCAGAATAAAGTTTTCTGTATGCAATAGATATAGAGATTGATTACATTTATTTTCAGCGTATCTTTTTAGTAAACTGGATTCACATGTTTGTGTATCTATTAGTTTAAAGTTAGGCTGATTCCTTTTACAAATTTTGAAATTGTCGATCTGTTTGCATTTTTGTATCGTGGTTAAATCTGTTGGTACATATGGGTTTCGATATTTAATAGCATAATCATAATTTGGAATTATAGACATATGAATATTATGAATCCTTTGAGGGATAGGAATTATGTGTTGGAGAGATCCTTCGCCTTTTTCAAGGACTGGGATTAGGATAACGTAGGTGAATAATACTTTTACAATCGCAACTTTTATTTCGCTAATGTCAAGGAGGCGTTGATAGTTTTCTTCATTGTTGTCAAAATGATATTGAGTACGGTGAAAATTGTCGAACTCTTGAATTGTTCGTTTCAACATCGTTGGAGTGAGTAATTGAGGATGGGGTATTCCATGTTTTCCATCGGCTATTGAATTAATTGCTGTGTCCATATCTTCGGTTGTCTCGTCGATCATTATTGCTGCCATATATAACTTAGAGTTTATGTAACTATCTTCGGCGATTTTATTTAAGTTTGAGCTAATATTTATCGCGAAATCTCTGTCTTCACTTTCCTGAGCCTGATTTGTTTTTAAGTTAGTTGAGGATGAGTCCAGTATCATTTTAATTATTTTAGTATGGTTTGACATAATGTTGGCTAACTGTCTGTTGTCATTGTATATTTTATCAAACTCGTTATTAATCTCCGTTAGGTCTGCGTTAGACAGGGTTCCAAATAAAGTTTTAGAAATGTCTCCTATGAAATATACTAGTCCTCGTTTAGTACGTTGTTTCCCCAATAATTTTTTCAGAATACTTTCTTTCTTCAATAATCGTATAAATCTGTTTTCTAGCATCTTGATTTCATTGTGTGGTGTGCAGGTTTTACTACATGCTAAGCTTATTAAACTGATTGTTTTGCTGATTGCGTTAACCCCCTTTTCAGTCGATGTCATGTTTATCCCTATTATTAATTTCCAAGTTTCGTGGTAAAGGTGTATTTTCGAAACTTCCTCTATGTAGACGTTTCCTCCGATTGGCATCATGGTGAAATTTGCTTTAGTCGCTACTACTAGAAGTAGGAGCGGGATCAGGACTCTCATCTAAAACATACGGCATCGTGTTATCTATGTGAATTCTAATTTCGTTTAATCCTATTCTAATTTCAATGTTATTGTTATCTATTATTTTTGTTATTTCAAACGGGCCCTTCCAGCTAGGATCTAGTTTGTTCTTTTTAGAGTTATTTAATACTTTAACGCGTTGTCCTGTTTTCTAACTATACTGTCATCTAGTCGCTTCTTTGTTTTTTCAGCTTCAACTTCAATCCTTTGTCTTGCTCTCCTGATATTTTCGTCGTGTTTTCTTTTCCATTTCCTGAATCAATCTTTCATCGTTAAATTCGGAGTGTTGGGAATTGTTGAAGGTAAATTGGGTTCTCGACCGAATGTTAATTCATAAGGTCAGAATCCTGTGGTTTCATTCTTCATAGTGTTAATAACAAAGTTTACGTACTTTAGATTTTCATCCCATTCTTTCGAGTTTCCGTTACATGCGGTTTTAATTAAATTTGTTAACGTAGAATGCATGCGCTCTATATTTCCATTTGATTGAGGATGGAAAGCAGTGGTTTTAATGTGTTTTATTTGTAAAGCCTTTTCAAACTCTTGCATCATGTCAGGTATAAAGTTTGAACCTTGTTCAGTTAATATTGTTTTCGGAGCGCCGAAAATATAGATATAATGTTCAATTAAATTTTCTATTATTGTTCCAGAATCAGTTTCTTTCATTGGCATTAATATTGTGTACCTGGTCCACATATCTTGGAGACTAAGCACGAATTTGTTTCCATTCTGCGTTACGGGCAGTGGTCCGTAAACATCTAATGCAATTTTATCATTAGGTTCCAGCGGTACTTCTGGAAGGATACTTTCTGCTTGGTTTTTTATTCGAGTTGTTTTTTCAAGTTGACAAATAGGGCATTTCTTTACGTACTCTATTACGTCTTTGTCGATTCCCGTCCAGTGTCCGAGTTTACGTGCTTTGTCAAGAGTTTTGTGTTCTCCCAGGTGTCCGTTGTGCGATTCCTTCATGATGCTTATTCTTTCTTCTTTTGTTAACTCTCTTTTATTGAAAAAGCAAAGGCAAAACTTATAATCGGGGTGACTTGAGGAGATGTATTTCATCATTTCTTGCACTGATTCTTTTTCTAGAGGAGTAACCAGGGGATCGTTTACCGTGATTCGTATTATACTGTAACCTTTATTTTTTTATTGATTTACTATTTCCGAAAGGAATGAAAGCCATTCTTTTTCGTTGTATTTTCCTAAATCAGCTTTGTTAATTTCTTTCCAAAGTTTGCCTGGAGCGTTTGGGTTTAAATTTACACTGCCTACTGGGTTCTTTTTCCACTCTAAATATTTACCATAGAGTTCTGTTGATATACCTTTTTTCCTTAGCGTCATTCGTTGGTTGCGTGGTAGGATTTTATCTTGAGTAATTACAAGAGCGTCGGATATTTCTACATCAGGTGATGCGTCTTCTAAATTTATTGGAAACAATCTTGAGAGACAATCCGCAACTTTGTTCTCTTTGCCTTTCACATATTCGATCTCATATTTATATTCCTCCATTCTTAAACGCCAACGTAGCAAGCGCGAGCTGGGGTCTTTAACGTTGTGCAGCCGAACGAGTGCCTTGTGATCTGTTTGGATTTTGAATACATCTCCCAATAAATATTGTCTTAATCTTTTCATAGCCTAAACGATTGCTAGTAATTCTTTTTCTGAGGTCGTATAATTGTCCTCGGCTTTATTAAATGTACGAGAGATGAACAAACATGGTTGTCCGTTTTGGGAGAGGACTGCGCCTAAACCATGATTTGAAGCGTCGGTGGTTAAGGTGAATTGTTCTTTGAAATTTGGAAATCTCAAAACAGGTGCAGTTGTTAACGCATGTCCCAAATCGTAAAAAGCTTTTTCATAATCAGTTGTCCAGTCGAATATAGTTTCTTTCTGTGTGAGTCGGTTGAGTGGTCTGGCGATAGTTGAGAAGTTTTTAATAAATGTCCTATAATATCCAGCTAAAATAGAAAGATTTGAACATCTTTTGCATTTTTAAAATTTTTGAAATTCTTTATTGCTTCTACCTTTGCGGGATTTGGTTTAACTCCTTCTGCAGTTATTAAGTGTCCAAGATACTCTAATTCTGGCTTTAAATATTCGCATTTCGTTCGTTCTAATCGTAATCCTAATTTTTTGACTCTTTGTAAGACCAGTCGTAAATTCTCATTATCCTCTTGTGATGTATTTCCGAATATGACGATGCCATCTATGCAGGCGAAGCAGCTTTTTCCTATCAGGCCTCTCAAAGCGTTGTCCATTAGTCTTTGTAAAGTCGCGAGAGCATTTTTTAATCCAAAAGGCATTCTGTTATATTCAAAATGTCCCTGGGTTGTTCAAAACGCTGTATATTTTTTACTTTCCTCTTTCATCGGAATTTGGTGAAAGCCAGCACTCATATCGAATGCTGAAAAGAATCGAGCTCGGCCTAATTGATCTAAGATGTCATCGATCATTGGGAGTGGATACGCGTCTTGATCCATATCTTTATTTATCGGTCGGTAGGCAATCACCATCCGCAGTTTGTTTCCTTTTTTGGGAACGATCCAAAATGGTGAGTTAAAGGGAGACTGTGATGGTCTGATAATGTTTTTACCTAAAAGTTCTGTTGTTTCTTCAAGAGAGAATCCCTGTGTCTTTCGGGCAGTTTATGAGAACGTAGATTGATTATTTTACCAGAGTTCAAGATAATTTCATGTTCGGTTAGATTTGCACACGGGAGTGGTTCGTGTGGTAGGGATAATACTTTCTGATAAATAGTTATGAGTTTCTTTATTTCTTCTTTGATCTTTGGTTCGAGATGATTAATCTTGGAATTTTCCAACACCTCTTTTATTCGTTGGGAATTTCCACTTGCATCATACCGTGGGTCCATTGGTTTTAAGTTAACTGATTGAGTACGCGATGTCATTATTCTGTCGAAATTAACTGTACTTGGAACATCAACCTGTTTGCGCTGGTAGTTCAGATATGGTATCTTTAGTTCCTGGTTTCGTATCGCATAAAGTCCATCGGGAATTGCGCTGTGATTTTCAATCCATACATCCTGGTCTGTTTCTTCTACTTTTATTTTTCAAATTGTTGCAGTTTTACCTTGCATGTAAGTTCCTTCTTTTATCAACGGGGTTTTTTTGTTTCCTACGACTAAATATACTGAAGTAATTAAAAAACGGTCAAATTCGTTAAGGAATGGTTGTCCGATTATTCCTTCTTCTATGCTTGGAAAGTCGGGCTGCACAATGTGAAAAAGATGTTTTTTGTTAAAGTAATTCATATTTAAATTTAAATCTTGGTACGTCAGGTATCAGGTGTTCTTTTACTATGTTTATTGCCGCGCCAGTGTCTAATAACAATTTATATTCTTTTCCTAGTCGTTTTCCTCGGATAGCTAGTAATTATCCGCATATTGCAGAGATTCGGCTGAGTCCTGATAGCTGTTTTGTTCCGCCTATTCTTCCTGTCTCATTTCCTCTTCGTATATCTCTTCCTGTGTGGGCATATCTGAAATATCCTTTTCCTCTTGTATCTGGTGGACTAGCGGTGGTCGTTTTTGATATTGGCCGGTGTGAAAACCCTGCGGTTTCATCTGGCACTGTGATGCAAAGTGACCAGTCTTTCCACATTTATGACAAGTCAATTTACTTTTGTCTATTTGTGGTGAACTTGTGAGTCTAAATCCCGTTGTATTAGCAGACTATCTAGGAGGGGAAATCGGCTTATTAAACGCTCTCTGTACCGGTCTGTATTCAGCATCTGATCTGGTGGATTGTAATTCTCTAAGCCACATTTCGGATTCCATTGCATAATTTAAAGCTTCTGATATGGATTTTGGCTTTAAAGATTTAACTTGAAATCCTATTTCCCTTTTTTAGGTTTACCAAAAATCTATTAGTTCCTTCCTGTTCTTCTATCTTAATATGCATTTCCTCTCTGGTGACTTGGTGTGCTGAGCTTGGACTGCATAATTGATTTCGTTCATAATTTGTCTAAATCGGGTAGAGAAACTTTGAACGGTTTCCGTTGAGTCTTGCTTACATGCCGCTAGGCGACTCTTGAGTGCTATGATTGAATTCGTTTGTTTTAAATTCTGCCGTAATGCTTCATAAAGTTCTTCGTATGTGCTTATAGAAATGAACCTAATAGCGTTTTTTGCCATTCCTACTTTTTGCGTTTTTATGAAGGCTAACAGGAGATTAGGTTGTGTACATTGCGATCGAGCTAACTGGATTTGTTTAATAAAGTCTTCGACACCTATGTCACTTTATCTGTTTAAAATATCTATGGTTCCCAATATTTCTTTGGCTGGGATAGGATCATCTAACTCTACTTGTTCTTCTTGTAGCTTTTTCAGATTTTCTCTCTATAGTTCCGTATTTCTTTCTATCTTCTTTCCTTGTGCTTCCTCGTCTTCGTCTTCCAAAATGTGGTTAGATTTATCTGTTTCTATTTTCCTAGGTAAACCCATTTTTTTTGCTAATCTTAAAATTCTTGTTGCCTACTCTTGTTCTCTTTAATCAAAATCGCGGTGTTTCCTGTATTGTTGTTTGTTGCTATTGTTAAGGATTGTAATTGGGAAAGGATTTAATTTATTGATTCTGAGATGTCGGAAAGGGTACTTTCTTTGGAACTTGACATTTTCGAAACTTCTAATGCACTGTCGATATCAGTATCTGTATTATAAAAAATCTTTGGGTTTCTATAATCCCTGAATTTATATTTATCCAGTACGTATGCTTTTGAAACTCGTAAGTTGTTGTTTAATACAATGCGAATGCGGTGGATCGTTCTACAACAATCAATCGATTACAAAGTAAGTTTTCAATTTTGTTGTGGGGTGGTAGGGCTCGCGAGCACGCGGAGTATGCCACACCCAAATCTAAAAGCTCTGCCTCGCCGAACAGTAAACTAACTTTTGGTTTTCTGTTCGTCTCCTTCCTCAGACAGCAAGAAGGACTTAAACTTATTGAGATTTGTTTTACGATTTGCACCTAACCATACAATTACAAAATTTACAGTGATTCTGTTCTTTTCGCAATAGTCGAGGTGAAGTCCGTGGAGCTGCAGTGACGGCTATCTGGAACATAAATCGGCTCTGCTGACGTATCTGCTAGCTGCTACTGTAGTTGAGAGTTTCGAGTTTCATAAAATAACTACTCTACGTAGTATAGGACCTACTTAGTTCAGTCTCTAACTTCAGTAGAGATTTATTACTTCTCGAGTACGAAGTTCCGTGGATACTTCGGAGTCTAATTCTTTTCTTTTTGATTCCGTAGAATCCAAAGTCCGTCTCAGAGATTGCTCTATTTTGATCCAGTAATCCGTAGAGTTACTGTTCCTGATCGCTTAGGAGCAATCCTGGCAGGATCGCCAAAATGTGATGCCGAAAAGAGGCAAAGAAGTATTTTTTTAAATATGACGCATCGATTCACTCGGTACGACTAACTTTATTTTATCAATGGTACAAGGGTACAAGTTAAGACTAAGAATAAGACTAACTCGCATGAACGGGCGGCCGCTTTATATACTAGATAGATAGGGTACGCTATCACAGTGATAGCGTTATCATAACGATAGCGTCTTCCGCCTTTCGTTATATGAATGAGACACAGTCTTAGATACTCGATTAATGGGGTAGGGATAACGATAGTGTTATTCATTACAAAGTGCAAAAATAATTTCTTGACATCTTTGAAAAACACACTTTAACGAACTACCAAAATTCAAAAATGTTTACCGCCAGCTATCATAACAATTCAATCCAACCTGAATCACGGCACATTATATTTTGTCTTGATGGATTGTCCAAATCGTACACTTCCCCAATTGCTAAAAATTATTAAAGAAATAGCTTTTCTATGTGAGAAGCAAAGCCATATCACGGTTTTTCACTTACTTTCGTCTAAAAAATTAATTTTAGTCAAACTCCTATGTAATCAATGCTTTTCAGTCCACCAAGTGGTACGGCCTTATAGATTTCGACGTTATTGACGAAGTATGACGTAATGTTAGAATACTCAATAGTACTCTACTTAGTTCAGGCACTAGTTATAACAATAAACATTACTTTTTTGGCTAACGGCTCTCACCTTAGCAATGCCCGGGGTTTGTCGTGCGTTCCGTGGAACTCTCCTCGCTGTTTCTTATGAATTTCATATAATTCCGAAGTTCCTTTTTGCCTTCTTGTATTTCCGTAGACATTTTTTATTTCTTTCTTCAAGTTCGTCTTGAAGATAGCCTTCTTTTGAGATCTTAATGTTCTATAGAAATTTATTCGTTGAAGAACTATCCTGGCAGGATCACCAAAAATGTTATGCGTAAAATAGGTCAGGATCGCCAGAAGTATTAACCACTTCAAATAGATATAATATAAGTATATTTAAGAGCAGTAGGTTACAGTGTGTCTTTGACAAGCGGGTGATGAGAAATCCCCAGTTGACCCGAAGGGGCGGTTTTGATAGGTTTGTATCGATTAGCGCTTCCAAGAACCTTCTACTAGTCATACAAGCTACAAGAAACTCATGCGCAGATGCGTGCTAAAGGCGGGTATACATTCTATTGATTATTCTTGATGTGGGCTACAAGTATTATATAGAGTATTATATCGCTTATAATCAGGGTATATAACATTACATACGTTGATTTACTCTGTCATTGATTCAGTTACGTATCCAGTATATACCAGCAACATTGAAAGAGATAGTTCTATGGTAACAAATCAATTCAACAGTCAGGACAATATAAAAAATGCAGAGGGTATGGAAGAGTCAGAAAATCAAGAACGTAGAGAAGATGATCTAGAGAAAGAGTCCGCATCGGATTGTGAAAATTAAAAAAATGATACTTTAAGCAAGAAGAACTAAACGACCGTCACCAGTTTTCTATTCTCCCAAAGAGAACGTGGTTTCAATATATTTAATTCCTTCTAATTGTACAGGCAACGCACCTCACAGAGATATTTTTTATTTCTAAGAAGTGGTTATATTTTGATTTTATTTAATTCCTTCTAATAACTTCACAAAATATGTGTAATAAGTTGTTTTAATTTCTTCATGCGGAATGTAAATTCTGAAATTTTAATTCTCACCAATTCAACTCTGCCCCTCTAGAGTTAAAATTATTTAAATTCACACATTTGCATAGATTTCTTTGTTTGCCTTTTTAAGATGTTTAAATAAAATACACAGGCCGACCAAATTTGACAAAATTCAAAAGCCAGAAAGCAGACCAAACATTTCCAAAGCATTTTGATGCGCTGAGTCCGAATCCGAACACAAAATTGGTCATGTACGTCAGGTTTTCAAGATATCCTAACCTAAATATGCAAAAAATGTGTTTTTTTAGCTGTTTTTAAGGTTATGTAGTTGTACAAGAAAAATGTTTACCACAAAGCTAATATGGAATTTGAAAGTACTAATCTTCCCCTTTCAAACCTACTTGGATTTATTAGGATATCTTAATTTTTCAGCAAAATATTGTAATTTGAAATTTTTTATTTTAGCGTTTTAACCCATTAACGCTGAGGTGTTCAGATTTATATAACGCATTCTCTATTGCTGAAGGCACGATATTTTTTCTTCAAAATATTATCTCAGGGGTTTCCGAGGGTGCCCTTTCTATTGCCGGTGTCAATTTTTTGTTATAACCCCTAGAAGATCGAATATGGCGGTAATAATTTAGGGCTTTAAAAAAGAACAAAGGATCCCGCACAAAGTACCAACAAAAAAGCGTACAGTCGTTTGGTACCATACTTTGCACATTGATAAAACAATAATAAATATGGAATCCGTGTCTTTTTACTTCTAAGGAAGCCGTTTTCTAAGGGTAGAAACCACCACTAACAGGCCACAAGCATGCTAATCCACCTGAATCTGGGAACAATAATTTTAATGGCATATTTTTCTTGAAAGAATGAAGTTCCATCCCATAAGTGGGTTAACCCACCTACCTGCTAATCCACCTAAACCCAGAAATCACCCCTACCAAATCATTAGCAGGCTAACTCACCTAACCCTGGGAGCAGTGAATTGAGTCATTTACATTACTTGAAATAATTGAATTTCATACTTAAAGTGGACTAAACTTGAAATTAAATTTTTCAATTTAGCGTATTAATCCATTAACGCCGAGATGGTATGCCATTGTTCCTTGAAAATGTTATCTGAGGGGTTTTCGGGGGTTTCTTTTCGATTGGTGCAGTTTTTCGTTATAAGTCCTAGAAGAGCGAATATGGAAAACAGTTAGGGCTTTCTAAAAAACAAATTTTACTATTATGATTCATTTAATATTATAAGTTTACTTAGGATTTTCCAGCTTACTAAGGCAAGACTTAATATTTTCCAGCCAATTGAGGCAAGACTTTAGATTTCCCAGCCAATTATGGCAAGCCTTTAGATTTCCCAGCCAATAAAGGCAAAACTTCGAATCGTCCAGCCAGACAAGGCAAGACTTACGATTGCCCAGTGATTTAAGGCAAGAATTGGGATTGTCCAGCTAAGCAAGGAAGTACTTAATATTTTCCAGTCAAATGAGGCAAGACTTCAGATTGCCTAGCCAATCAAGGAAAGACTTTAGATTGCCCAGCCAGTCAAGGAAAGACTTTGAATTGCCCAGCCAATAAAGGCAGCACTTTGTATCGCGCAGCCAGTAAAGGCAAGACTTTGAATCGCCCAGTCAGTCAAGGCAAGACTTTGAATCGTCCAGCCAGTCAAGGCAAGACTTATGATTGCCCAGCCAATTAGGGCAATACTTACGATTGTCCAATGAAGGTGAAACTAATTGCTAGTTTTCTTATGGAAACGTTCGCGCTTCATGTCAATCGATCGCTGAAGAGACTTTTTTTTATGACTAGTAGGGTCATTATCATTTCTTTGCAAAGACCAGCAATAGTTGGCCATCATTCTTACATTGCATCGACCTTGATAATGTTGCTCTTTTCGGTGGAATTGTTGATGAAAGCGTTCGCCCATTTCTTCACTGAATGCTCCGAAATTTTCTGGGAAATAATCCAAATGAGATTTGAGAAAATGTAATTTCGTACTCATCAAACAACATCATATTTTAAAATTCTTTAACATACTCGGTACAATAGTTCTAAGCTCGATTGTTCCCTAAAAATTTCTGTACAACATCGTTGAAACTCATCCATGCAACCTTTTTAATAGATTTCATGGTTTATACCTTCCTTAACTTTGGCATCATTTAAATGCGGAAATGTAGATCTGATATAATTGAAACATTCTCATTTGGTGTTTAGGGCTTTCACAAATTGCTTCATTAACCTTAGTTTTGTATGGAGTGGTAGCAATAATTCTTTCTGTCAACAAGACTTTCATAAACAACATTATACTAACCAACTGTCCACTCTAATCTGTCTGGCCATTTCTTCGTTATCCAATGTTCATTCCCTGCACGATTGTCTCAAAGGCAAAGAAAAGAAGGGTATTTAATGTTTCCTGATTGTAAACCTATTACAAGATTTATCATTTTTAAGTCACCAAAAATAAGCCAATTATGGACATTGTATTTTATTTTTATCAGGAGTAATTGGAAAATATCATAAGATTCTTTCAGTGTAGTTGAGTAACCTACTGGAGTTGCAGCGTACTTATTTCCATTATGACGCTAATCCTCTGGCGTATATAAGTTTATTTTATATAAATTAATGAGTCCTTCGATATTATTACAATACACAATCCCACTGTCCATTGAAAAGTACTTGATAAACTTTTCTTCTGTATTTCTGTAAACAGTTACTGTAGTGCCAGGCAAGAATAGATTCCTCTCTTTGAGTCTTAAAGCGCAAAGCTCAGCTTTATCTTTTGGAAGATCAAGGTCACGTATAAAATCGTTAAATCCATCTTGGTCAAAAAATTTAGGACTGTCATCATCTGAGTCTGCCCAAGAAAAATCTTCAGTTGAATTAGGATCGTCAGTATCCATTGATTCATGAGTTGATCAGTCACTTTTGTTTTCAGAGTGATTTCTAATACCAATCTTGGCTGGTGTAACACTTTTTACATCAGGGTAAACGATCTTCTCCAAATACTTTTTAGAAAAACCTCCTGTTTTGCATAAGCAAAAGTAACAATCCATATCATGATCGTTGGGCTCACGCCAAACAGATGGTTGAATAACAGTCTGCATCTTAGTTCTTTCATCTTCCCAATTTGACAAATTTAATCTACAAGCATGACAAATTTAGGTTGGTATCCACGGTTTATCCAAATTTTTCATTGACGTCCCATAACAGTTGAAGTATGACATTTTTATCGAATCATTAATTGATCGACGGTATTTATCCGTTTCATACTTTCCACAAAAGTGACAAAACGTATTAACTTCCATAGCGCAAGGAGTTCTTGAAGTCATTTTTTTTATAATGAACAGTAACGTGGAAATTCTAAAACTCAAAATATAAAAAAAATCACGATCGACACGAAATATAACCGCTAAACAGATTTCAAATACAAAAAGAATTTTATTACCTGCGCATCCAACCGTTAGCCCGCCACTCAAACGTGATCTCCAACATGGAAAGATTTGTAGCAAAAAACGAATTTAATCAACTACACATAACACGTCATAAAAGCGTCGCCAGCTCAGTGAGCCGGCTAGGGATCGAAGACTGTCTGCGCCGTAGAACGGCGCGCACATACAGCGAATGTGAACATTAGAATGCACACAGAGTGCGCAGTAGCATTCCTCGCCGTCCGTCTTCTTTTGTTTTATCAATGTGCGAAATTTGGGTCCATACGACTGCACGCTTTTTTGTTCGTATTTTGTGCGGGATCCTTTGTTCTTTTTTAAAGCCCTAAATTGTGACCGCCATATTGGATCTTCTAGGGTTTATAACAAAAAACTGACACCGGCAATAGAAAGGACACCCTCGAAAACTCCTGAGATAATATTTTTAAGAAAAAATATCGTACCGTCAGCAATAGAGAATGCGTTGTACAAATCTGAAAACCTCAGCGTTAATGGGTTAAAATTCTAAAATAAAACATTTCAAATTACAATATTTTGGTGAAAAATAAAGATATCCTAATAAATCCAAGTAGGTTTTAAAGGGGAAGATTAGCACTTTCAAATTCCATATTAGCTTTGTGGTACACATTTTTCTTGTACAGTTACATAACCTTAAAAACTGCTAAAAAACAATTTTTTTGCACATTTAGGTTAGGATATCTTGAAAACCTGACGTACAGGAGCAATTTTGAGTTCGGATTCGGACTCAGCGCATCAAAATCCTTCGGAAATGTTAGGTCTGTTCTCTGGCTTTAAAATTTGTCGGCCTGTGTTATTAAAATATATATAAATATAAATTTGAATATTTGTTCCCGTTGGGGGATTTTTAGACGGAGGAAAAATCGCGTATTCATAGGAATACAAATTCTTAATTTTTCTGAATTCAACGCTTGGTACCGAGAAATATGCACTTCTGTCAGTTGCACACTCTGTTACACTCGACGAAAAATACGACACTCTTCAGTTTCTTCTGAATAAATAAAATTACAATAGCCAAAAATGGCAGCTTTATGGAAATTCAATAATCCTAACAATAATGCTGGGACTACCGAGAGGATTTACAAAACAACTGTGTTTTATATGCGAATGAGATAGCTGAGCTTGTGTGCAGCATTATGTAAAAAAATTGGGCTCTTTGAGAAAATGTTAATCCAGGATCATTAAATGTTATAAATAAACATTTAGTATATCCAACCGGCCTAGTAAAACAAGTTGATAAGGCAATGAGAAAAACAGAAAGTAATGCTTATAAGTATGTTTTTGAGAATTTCCCTAAACTTTCTGATGCTAAAATAAAAGAGGAAGTATTTGACTGTCCGCAAATTAGAGCTATGCTAAACAATGGTGAATTTGAGCACAGAATGACTAGTGATGAAACAGAAGCATGGCAAAGCTTTAGGCACGTTTGCTCCAACTTTTTAGGAAATCATAAACAACCTAGCTACAAAGAAATAGTTGCTAAAATGATTGAAAATTTTGAAAAGTTAGGGTGTTTGATGAATTTAAAGATCCATTTTTTGGATTTTCCTATCGAATGGTTCCCTGAAAATTTAGGTGATATGAATGAAGAGCAGGGAGAGAGGTTCCATCAGGACTTTAAAGACATGACGCATAAATATCAAGGTGAATGGGATACTCTTATGATAACTGACTATTGCTGGTACCTAAAAAGGGATATGAAGACCGTTCATAAATGAAAGAGTATTCGAAGATCATTTGAGTAAAAAAAGACGCGTTCTTCAGAATAGAAGTAGTTTTGAACAAGCATCACATTTTGATTTATATGTAGCAGCATACCTTAAACATCACATAAACCTGACGTTGGTGCTCCCGTTTCTGTAACGGTTAAGTTCTGAAGAAGTCATACCTTTACGCGGATCAGAATGGGCAACGATAAAATCACTTCAACTAAATTGAAAGCATTTCTCACGCTGTATGAAGCTATTCAAAATTTAATTCATTCAAAAAGTACCTGATACTATAGAATTCTCGAATGGCAACTAGGTGTGAAATTCTAAACAGCACAGCACCCACATAAAAACTTTTAAGGTTTTTTCAAATTTGGCCATTAAAATCTCTTAACTTTCATCGCAAGATATACACTCAAACCTAAAAGTACCCTATTTAGTTGGTTAGCGATTAATTTTGTAGGTTTGACCTGAAGTTACCTTAATTGATTTGGCTAGCGATGAATTTTGTCAGTTTGACTTTGAACTGCCCTTGATGCTGACTTGATCGCGTCAAACGGACACCGGATTCGGATATTATTCGTATGTATATTTATAAAAACTTAATAAAAATTTTTTTTAGTCAAAGAATTCATTAATCATAGAAAATGTCTTGGACTATATATGGTTAATATTTTGGCAATCAATCATATATACTTACATAATTCTTTTTATTATCCAAATGATAAAAAATAAATATATAGCAGCAAAAACAAGGTTATAAGGTTTTAAAAATGTTTGAAAATACAATTATTACATTTTATTAATAATTTTAAAAAATTTTCTGCGTTTTTAAAGCTAAATATTAAAGTATTTTATATTTGGAAGAAAAATAAAGTAACGAGCACGTTTTTAAGTAGGTAATATAAACTAGCTATCAATTTTTTCGACATATTTTAAATTATGGTTTAAGAAGTGTTATTAAAGCATTTTTAAACTGAAAAGTTCTTAACTTTTTACGAGGTTTTGATTTTTTAAGCAACTTTTTTTATTATTTATTACTTTCGGGTCGTTTTTAAGCGTTTTAAATATTTAAAACAAACGAGTATTGAGTCCCTTGTTAAATAAGTGAAACTTAATTGGCTTTTTCAAATATTTTAAATTAGTGTTTAAGAAATGTTACCCGAGTCGAAATATATGTCCTCTTTTTATTCTCTTAAATTCTCTAACCTCGGAGCCTTTACGAGGATCTGATGAGGATTAATTCAATATAATAAAATTACTATTAAACTACTCAAAATGTGCACAAATTTCCATTTTTGCATGTTTAGAGGTCATAAAATGGACTGAAAGAAATACTTATTAGATTTTCGCAAATCCTCTATATAGTCCTTACATATTTAAATATAAATTCGTTATCCCAGGTGCGAATTGATTGTCGGCCTACAGTTGTGTCAACCTTCGGGCGGTCGATCCAACTTTGTTCACCACTGGTGATGCTGATTAAAAACGCTGATTCATAGCACAATTCATCGCTTTTTCAGGGTTACTTTGCGTTGTCGATGCAATAGGCCTAAGCTGCAACTTTATCATTGCTTTTTGGGCCTCATTAGTTATGCTTCTATCATCCAAAAATCCGTAGACATCAAATTCCGCTTCATTTCTATGTTTGCGCTTTTCATCTTCGAGCTCCTGCTGCATTCTTTGCATTGCTACTTGCTGTGATTCTATCACAGCATGCATTTTTGCAATTAAAATATTTTTATCTTTAATCTCTTTTTCATAAGTTTGAAACCTCTGGTCCAACAAGTTTTGTTCACAAATACTTCTATGATTTTTTTTCATCGCACTGTTACTACACTGTTAGAAAAAATTCGTACAACGTCACACCGAAGTGCGAAGTTGTAATGATACGGTGGGATGTTTTGGTGCGAAAAAGAATTTTTCCTACTAAAATACACTTCTCCGGTGTAAAGTTGGTGAATTTACGAACTGCCAACTTCCCAGTGTTAAAAATACTAACGAATTACATCGAACAGATGTGAAGGTCTTAATCTAAACTTAAAATTTCACTGGACAATTAGCCGGAATTAAATAAACACATTAAATAAACATATGCATTATTTGGGTATTTGACAACGAAAAAGTTGTTGGAAAAGTCGAAAAATGCCTCATTAAAACATTTGTTTATTGAATTTATTTTAAATTTAAAGCCTGATTTAAAATATAAAAAAAGATTTCTATAATTCTAATTTCAAATTGCGTAGGGTATTCACTTAAAAAATATTATTAGATAGAAAATTAAAAATAATTAAATTTCATGTCGACATTTTTAATTATGATATTATGTCACAAATTTAAAAAGCTTTTTCATTTTTGTAGAAATGATATTCAAGTTTATGATTTAAAAGACGGACGGGCCAACTGTTTTTGGGCCGGCTGCACTTTCACGGTCTTTTTGAAACAATTAACCAAAGTTTATCCGAAGGTCTGCTCATACTCGGGCCAAGGTTTGACCGAACGTCCACTTTCATTTTAAAAATTATACTGTTTTTCAGAAAATTCATGTTTTTGGTTTTAAAATTCAACAGTTTAGCAGAAATTAAACTGTTTTGTTTAAAATTTATAGTGTCCATTGTATAAGTTAAAAGTAAAATTATTTGATAGAAAATTGATGTATTTTGTTGAAAAATTGCCTCTTCCCGGGTAGAAATTATAACTTGGTTCTTAAGAGGCCCTATCTAGATTTCCTATTTTCTATCTAGGCCCTAAAGTGGCAATCTATTGAGGGCGCAAGCGAAAGCGTCACGCTCAGCTAGCGATTCAAAAGCATATGCTATTGTTTTTTAGTTTGTTGATTCAAATAAAATATTATCAAAATTTTAAAAAATTGATCAAGCTTTAAATTCTAAAGTGTGATGCTATGGTTGCTATAGCATTAAAGTTTAAACAACACATTGCCATAATCTATTACCAGAAATTTTTGATTCAAAGAAGGAAAATATTAATCCAATTGTAAAATAAATTTTCTTTGCAAAAGTTTAATCTAAATATTTTACACCTTTCTGTAGCCTCTGAGAACCACTCCTCCGTTCTCTCGTATTTTTATTGACATTCGATTATTAACTATACTCCGCACGTTATTCTAAAACTAAACTTATTGTTAAATTTGACTAAAGAAGACTTATTACAAATAACTAAAGACAAACGCAGTATATTAAAATATTCGCAAGCGCCGAGAATCGAACTCACGCACCGCAGGATTATAAGTCGAGCGTCCAATCCCCATAGCTACGATGCCACGCTGAGTGCGGTATCATAAATGCTTGACGGCATTCATCCGATACTTTAGAAATGAGGAAAAAAGGGTTTTGAAGCTCGATTTGTTATGTATGATTTTTAAACGTACTTACGTGATTTCAAATTAAATCGATCTGTAAAAAAACTCTTTTCAAATTTTAAAGACACTAAATGTTTTTAATTTTTTCAGAAAAAAATGAAATTTTTCAATGTTTGCATCTCGGTAATTTTTTAAATTTAAGTATAACTATGCATAAGAACATTAATGTACATTTTTGCACTCACAGCTGTATTACCTGTTTTACCTGTCGAGAGCTTTACAAGGTCCCTCATGAAAATAATTAAATGATATAAGTTATTTTTTAAATATGTCTTTATGAATAACATTTTTTATCCAGTTTAATTAAAAAATATAGTGCTAAAAAGTGAGTATATAAATAATGTAAGACAAGTAGCATACGACAATAACCTGTTGAGGGCCAGCTGAGGGAAAGCCTAGATTCTTCCACCTAGGAAATCTGGCTGCGGCCTCGTGAGAGCCAATATTTAGTTTAGGCATAAGGAGGCAATTTTTACCCGGGTTTGGGTGGAAAGGTATTTTATTTTGTGCAATAAAATTTATAATTACATTGTAAATTTTATTTGTGTTACAATTATTTTTTGTTGGAAAGAATCATAAACAAATACACGAAAAAAATTATTTGAAATAAAAGCGCTACCGGCAACTAATCCAATAAATTCGCGTGAAAACATGAATTAATATTAATTAATTATTATTTCATTATTGTTTTAACTATTAATTAATTGTTATTTAATTATGAGTTAATTGTCCATTATTTATTTATTAATTATTAAATCATTCTTTTCTGACAATGTACGAACAAATCCACTTGCACTCATTGGCGCGATAATGGCAGTCGAGCTTCGGCAATATTTTTACCGACTATGGGTCAATTTTGGGCCGTATGTGACTTCGCACTTGAAAGTTTTTGAAGTTTATTACAAATTTGAAAATTTACATTTTGATCGCACACAAAATAATAAAAAATTCTATTCAGCGGTCAAAAACTATGCAAGATAAAAAAAGAGAAGTAGAAAAAAAATTGTGCATTAAAAAAAGATCTACAAATTCTTTATTAACCACTTTTTGATAGAACACCTAGTTTTTTTTTAATTTGTAAAAAAAAGGAACTGAAGAAATAAAATTTGTTAACAAACGACACAAGCTATGAAAAATTAAATTAAATATCTACTAATTTTTTTTAACCTCTTTAACGCTAGAATACATATTTTTGGTTTAAATCTTAGAAAATAAAATTTTAATTAAATAAATTTATTTTATAAAAAAGACACAAGTTGCAATAAAATGTTTAATCACCATTTTTCTTAATGCTCCCTTTTTCAATTATAAAAACAAGACAATGAAAATAAGTATTTTTCAATAAAATTGTGTTTGTAACAACATAAATTTATTTATTATAATTTAAATTTAAATTTAATTATAATTATAATTTTAATAAGTTAACAAGCATTGTATCTTCAATAATAATTGCATTTAACTAATTATTTAACATCCATCAATATTTTCAATGAACGATTATTTACTGTAGGACGGTCTCCCATACATTTTTCAGGGTAGCTGAGAATAAAAATTATTGCAAAATACTGAACAAATATTAAAATAATTATGAAAAATAAAATTGCCACATTATTTCGCAATATCTTAATAAGCAGCATCAACCTGAGGTAGAAAAATAACTATAATATACATGTAACATAATAGTGTTAAACATAAGGTAGGAAAGTTTACATTTTTGACAAAATCGAATGCGAAGAACGAGATATGTGATGAGAATGTTTTTGTTAAAACCGAAGGAGCTTTAACAAAAGAGAATTCACAATCACCAAATTATAGTTGTCGATGCTTTGACCTTTAATTTTGAAAGGACTTTGCATAAATATGGGATAAATACAAAACCTGAGCAAGAACCAACAGTTGTGCGCTCAAATTTGCGAGTGAAGAGTATCGCGCGCACAGCATGCGATGAGAATGTGCCCGCTAAGCTTTCAGATTTAAAAAAATAATAAGTAAATAATTAATAAATGAAAAATATATACACATAAATTAATAATACTAATAAATAATGAATAGTTGAAAGTCAAGATAAAAACAAAACGAAAATGGATTGATAATAGTAAATGGATGAGTAATTCAGTAATAATCAATTAATGGATAATAATTACGTTACACCACAATGAATACTATTGTTTATTTATAATAATGAAAAACTTCTAGGTTTCCATTTTATTGAACCTGACTATAAATTTCCGTATTTTTCAATTTCATTAAGTTCTTTTCTGAAATATTTTTCGAGGTGCATTGAAGGGGATTGATCTTTCCGTAAACGGAGAGACTTTCTATATCAATATTTCATTCATTCTATATGTATAATTAAAATAAAATGTAAGAATTTAGGGATAATCGAGGTAGTGCTATAAGCATTCCTACTCTAATAAGAGATGATGGTATTTCTTTATGTATTATTAAAACCTTAAGCAAAGAAAAATTAGTATTCACGTTTAGAAAATGTCTTATTTAGTGTTTGAAAATGGTGAGTGTGAAAAACTGATAATGGTCAATGACAAGTTTTGTAAAAAATCTCGTCAAAAGAAAGAATTTTACGTAACATAAGTTGTAAGAAATGTACGAAATTTTAGTATTCTAAGTAAGAATGTGTATTAAAATGAGTGCCGTTAATAATATATGTAACCGAGATTTGCAAGAATTCTAAAAGACTATACTAAAAACGCCCGAAGGCTTCCGAGCTATTCCGCCTATAGCCGAGCTCGCGACGATCACACCATCTGACCGACTGTACTCGGCTCCTGACTTGGGATTCCCGGCCAAATCTCTTCAATAAGGCGTGTGTTTGTAGTAAAAAATGTTAGTAACTAGTGCAATTTAAAATAAAGTTTAAACCAATTTTAATTTGGAGATTTTTTATTTAAACTCTCAATAATTTACACATAAAATAGAAGATTTTAGCACTTTTCAACTGAAAAATTTGAATTAAGTGTAATTAAAATACAAAACTTAAACCTTCACATTTTGATAAATTGAATTGTTTAAAGATATCTGTTTAAAAAATATGAATTCGCGCTATTGTTTTAAATTCTCTAAATTAAAACTAATACTCAATTTCAACTCACATTAATAAAAATGTGAAGGAATGAAACATATAAAAAAAAGTTTTTTTTTGAAAATATAGATTGCAATAACTTTAGATCATTTAAAATGTATAAGGTAAGGAGGATTCACATAGCCTTACTGATTAATCCAGTGAGTCAGTCCGGTATAAAATATCAAAAATCTAATTGAAAATGTTATCAAACATAAATTAGTATCTTTTAAATTAATTTCAGAAGACAAAAAAAATAAATACGATCGACCCGAATGTCAATTAAAAAATCGTCTTTACTGTTATAATAGTTGGGTCAATTAAAAACCGATATCTTTCAAAAAACAGCAAAGACATCATCTAACTATATTCAAAAACGAGTGCCTCCTTCTGTTTAGAAAAACTTTAAGAAACGAATTCCTTCTTTCTAGTTCTATAACAACCGTAGCAATAAAAAAAACTATTTTAAATTTTGAAAAAATTGTTTTTCAAACACTATAAAAATTTTGAAAAAATGGCCTCTTACGATTAAAAAAAACTATACCTCTCCCAACTCAGTAAAAACTTTACAAATATGAAATGTACTGCCAATTTAACAAAAATTAGAATTTCATCATTTCAAGGTAGATAGAAATGTTAAAAATACAATACTTCACATTTTTCCACACAATAATAATGTAAATCTAAAAAAGTTCTTCTTGCAATTGGAAATAAATTAAATACCTATTTTGGTCGTTTCAAATTAATAATTTTCAATTGTTACTTAACATTACAAAAACAATTGTAACGTCAAAAGTTTAAATGTTGCACTCTGAAATTTTTACCATTCAAGGCTTTCTATTTCAAAAGATTCAGTTTAAAATTGTTTACTTTTGAATATTTCATGTATAATTGCTCACTCAGGCATTTTATTCATTAAAAATTTTCGATCTGAATAGGTTGAAAATTTAATATTTTCGACTGAAACAATATTTGAATAGGATTATAAATTTAATAAAATCTTTTAATTAATGAATATATTTATGTTAAGTTATTGTCACATTAAAATTAGTTTATAAAGTTTGAATCACACCTATCAATTTGCTTAATTTTTAAGGATTGCGTATTTTTAAATTCTTTCAATTAAAAATTTACGTTTAAGTATGAATGTAATTAAAACAGTTAACAACTAAACTTAACATGAAAAAAAATTGAAATCGAATTTATTTTTAATCTAATTATATTATGTGATATGATATTTGTAATATTCAAAGTGATTTGAGAGATGGTTCTTCTAAAAACTTGTGAAATTCATGGTGAATAAATAAATTCATAATCATACTTATTTCTCGGCTTTTTCCGGTCTCAAAAAATTCCCGGTAATTTTCCGGTTTTCGGTCCAGCGTATACCTATTAAAACAGTAAAAAAACAATTTATAACAAATAATGAGGAAGCTCATTTTTCTCGTAGGCTCAAGTAAGTTGGAGCTAAATATATTAAAGGCATTTTTCGTTAAGTGTTGGATTTTTTTAGTAGTCATCATAACTTTACTAAAAGCTTGTACCATTAGGAAATTTCTTGTCCTTCTATAAAGTTACTTTCATAAATTAAGAAACACTTTTTGATTTTATATACAAAAATTATACCGTTCCTATGCAATTATATATTTATAAAAACAAATAAAAAGATTATTCATAATTAACTTGCGTAATTGTTCTATACATACTATAGTGGTCTAAAAAATATCCAAATTTTTGTCTTCTCAAATGGCTCGATGCCTAAAAGTTGTTTCTTTTCATGTAAAATGTACACTTTATATTGGCAGAATTAAAAAATTTTTAGGAATCTCTTAAACCCGAATTGCAAAAACTTGCTTATGTTATTTTAGATTCCGCTGTTAATGTTTTTTTTTTAACTTTAGAATAGAAAAACGATCAAATGCATATGTACTGAAGGAAAATTACAAATTAATAGTGGAAATTAAAAAAGTAATTTTGTGCAAAAATAGACTTGAGAGATCCCTAAATATTTTTTTAGAAATAAATAATGGCAATATTCAGGGGACATTTTGACACCAAAAAGAACAATTTTTAGGGTAGATATTTTTGGAAATATACTTTTTTGGAACACACTTGATTTATTCCTATTTTTCATCACTTTTAATAAACTTAGTTAACTACCATTTAACCATTCACAGATGGATAATGGAAAGTTTTTTTAAAAGTATTATGTAATACTTTTTGAGGGATATAGAATCAGAATTGCATTAAACAATGTGATATTTAATACTTGAGTGGCTTATTATTCAGGAAAATGATACCTTGGGAAAATATATAGATACCTGGCAATAACCTAGAATTGTCAGGGATTTTTTTTTCACACAATATACTAATTATTAGTATAAATTTCGGCGATTCTTTCTCAAATAAGCTAATAATTACTTTGACATTTTATACAATAAAAAAACTGAAACTCCAGAACTGTTGCTTAATACAGAAAATATATTTTTTAAATTATTCTGTCTGTTGGTCTGTAGATTTTTAGTCTTTTAACAAGGTAACTTTTAAAAGAGTTTACAGTTTGGCTTGGTGTTTGGTATATTTTTGAGTGTTCTAAACGGAAGGTCAAGTTCTTTAGCCAGACATTTTGGATATAAATTCAAAAAGTGAGCGCATTCTAAACATTTTTGAAACAACTTTTTTTCAAGATTCAAACATTATCTGTACGGAGATTTATTTATAGTATTCAAAAATAGGAGCAATTTATCCTAATGATGATTAAGAACTTTAAGCCCATGCAAAATACAGAAAAATATGAGTAGACAGAAATTGTGCATTTCAAAAAGATCTACAAATTTCTTATTAATCACTTTTTAATAGGGTGCGTAGTTTTTATTTTAATTGTGAAAAATATAATAAAGGGTCAAAGAAAAAAATCCGCCTGCTGCGTGGGCACATTCTCATCACAACTTTCGTATTTTAATTTCTTGTTTCTTTCGTGTGTGGGGTTTCAAAGAAATTAATTTTTTTATGTATAAAAAATGGCAAATCAGAAACTACACTTTTTTATTCAACAATTTCACAGCATTTTAAAGATGGAGCACCTGAAATTTCTGACCCAGCACTATAAGTTTCTCGCAAGTAGTGATACGTTTCTCTCGGTTAGTATATATTGACCGAAAGAATCATGAGTCTCAGCACGGAGAAAAATAGATATTGATAAGCAGATAACAAAAACTTTGATATTTAACCATAATATATAGATATTTCGGCATAGTATCTAATATCTTCTATTCAACATACAAAATATTAAAGGGCAATATCTGTTTATATTGAAAGCATAAAATATGTGATATTAACTGTTAATATCCGAGATATTAAGAAAGGTAAATTTTATCCGAGCAAGGTCGCTGACGTGTGGCGTGGTGACAAAAGATTTTGTCTGCATCTTGAGCTTTCACCGTGTGTATTGTAGTTTTTCGGATATCTATGTCACTATAAGTTTTGGTGGAAAATGGATTAAATGTTTTTGGATATGTTATAATTTTCTCAAGAAAATGAGGACTCAGCTACAGGCATCTTTCATATTAGCCTTGAACAGTGTGTTATCTGTTTGACACAAAAATCGCATAATTATGCAAAAAGCCGAATGCTTGAGGATTCGGATTTTTAAAACAGAGGACTGCGATATTAATATTCTTTTACATTTTAAAGAAAATGGCATGCTTTACAGGTAATTTTTGCACAATTAAAAAATATTTTTTGAATATCTTACACTCTGCCCTTTAATATCTTGGATATTGTCAGTTAAAAGCTTCTTTTTAATACTTACGGATGCTCTACTTCAGTATCTATATTTCTGTCTCATAGTTAAATCGCTAAGATATTACCTATTAACATCTAGATAATCTGTGCTAACATCTATTTTTCTCCGTGAGTGAAATGCGTGCGATTTATAGATATGATAGGTTTATATATGCGTATAGGTATCAGTATAATCTTCGTACTCGAACCTACAGTAGCCAGCGAGCGACCATTCGAGCATATACACATAAATAATATTAAGAACGATTGAAGTCCATGCAATAGTGTGTTTTCATACACTTCTCTCCGTCTTTCTTTTTGCCATGCGCCAGCGTGAAACACAACATCACGTGAACCCCATTTTTCGTATAGTGGTTTAGAAAGATTGCAAGGCGTTCGTAACGAAATGTACAACATTCTGTTTCACTTCTTTCAAAGCACTAATTTTCGTGATTCGAATCCATTACAAAATTTAATACAGCGACTTAGAAATACTGTAATTTTTTAATGTAAGAGTCTAAAATTTGTACGATTTATTCCAATCAGAGATATTAGCCTGCATTTTCATAGTCACTATTCGACTTTTTCTAACCGAACCTTGATTATCCTTAAAATCGTACACTTTATTTAAATTATGGATATGCCATAAAAGAAATACTAATATCAAAAGTCTCTCTGTGTATATATATTTCCTAGACGGTTTAGGAGACTAAACATTTGGCATTTAGACTTCAAAAAAGTTTTGTCGTGGCTATTGTTGAAAAATGTTCCATTTACTAAAGAAATACCAGAATTTATATCAATATAATATTAGAAGTATGGACCAGTAATCAACAGTATTGATTACTTCAAAATAAAATCTTCCCTTTATTAATCACACTGGTAAACACTAAAACATCTTAAGAAAAGTTATTTATGATTCGCTGACATTTCTTCATATCCGATATTTCGGAACAAATTTGGTAATCTCATTAAAAACAAGATTTTCCGTGTATGCTGCATTACCTAACAGGACTACATATAATCATGTCCCTGAAGCAACCGGAAATCGATATATTGTAAACTCACCGGAAAATTATTAGATATAAGTACTTATGGCACTCCCGAACTTGAGATGCGTCTTCATCAAAAAGCAGTTTTTCGAAGTTCTTTAAAAATAGCCGGGGGCTCGTTTAATAACCGATTATAAGGTCCCTTTGCATACTGATACATATACGGAAACACGAATGTGTTCCACGTTTTTCTTCCTGAATAATTGTAAATAGGTTTCTTTACAAGTGATCTAAATCCCCTACACTAAGGAAAAGCATGCGTCACTAAAATAAAGATTTTTCGTTGATGTCAGTCCAATATAACGTGTAGCAGCAGTTCTAAGCAGTATCTATGACCCACTGACGGAGCTAGCATGTCTTTTATATTTAAATGAACGTTTCTAGGATCTTACGTATATGCAAATTAATTAGCTCGTTAACAAGCTGACCCTAATACGGGCAAATTAATCTCAGTGCACTATAAAAAGTAGAGTTTAAATACTTATTAGTGTTACAATATAAGAAATACGGAGGTTGCTTTTGGATTCAGAACCCAGTCAGAAGAGAAAAATAGAGAAAAATTAATAATTTCAGATGTAAACAAAATTGTGAGCTTCATTAAAAATTTTTTTTTAATGTGCAAATTTCCCATCGAGAGAAGTGCCCAATGAAAGAATAGGTTTTTGTCCAAAACAAATGCATTTCTATTTAATTAACGATTGACACTTGTGTTGTATTCCATGCAGGCGAACATATTTTCCACTTTTTTTAATCCGGTTAATCGGATCATTGAACACACCTCTCATGGTTATTTTTAATTCCATAGTTACATGCTGTATTTTCGATTATTTTAATTCCTTCTAATCTTTCCACAAAATATGTTTACATTAGGGTGGCTCAAAAAGGCGTTTATTTTTTAGAGGGCAACGATCCACCCAATTTCATTCCAAATCCGAAAGAAGAAATTCTGTAATTTTTTATTTTTTTATTTTTCAATTTTAAAAGGTGCCGGTTTTTACTTGAAGTTCCCCATGTAAAATGCATAGGGAAAAATCCCTTTTTTGAGTTTTTGTAATAATTTTTTAGGGTTTGAAAAACTGTAACGGGAAAGTATGGGAGCCTGTAGAGAATTATCCAAAGAAGAATTTCATGTATCACATATATAGGTTTGACACTCCTAACACACCCCCACGAGTATCTGAAAACTACCCTTAAAACAAAAAATGTCAATTCTTCATGAAATCGACATTTTGAGCAGTGTATTCTAGTCTTTTTTTACTTAAAATTATTAATATTGGACTAATGGAATCTTTATTATCATTAGTTAATTAATTTTTCATTATTTAAACAAATGGAATTTGTTTAAATATTTTGTTTCGAAACTTTTTTCCCTTTAAATTATTACTGTTAGTTTAGTGAAATATTCAATAACATTAGTTCATTAATTTTTTATTGTTTAAACAAATGGAATTTGTGTAAATAATTTTTTTCCCCTAAAATTGATTACTATTGGTCTAGTGGGATATTAATTAATATTAGGTCATTCATGATCAATTATTTAAACAAAATAAATTTGTCAAACCCATATGTCTGTTAGATGAAATTCTTCGTTGGATAATCCTCTACAGGCCACCATACATTCTCGTCAAATTTTTTCAAACCCTAAAAAATGATTATAAAAACTCAAAAAAGTGATTTTTCCCCATGCGTTTCACATGGAAAACTTCAAGTCAAAACCGGCACCTGTTAAAATAAAAAAAAATGAAAAATTACGGAATTTATTTTTTCGGACTTGGAATAAAATGGGGAGGATCGTTGCCCTGTAGCATGCAAAAAATTTTGCTATGCATTTTTGGACCACCCTAGTGCACATACATAGTTTCTATTCGTTTTTGTAGAATATAAGTTTGGAAATTTTAATTTTTTTGTCTGCTATGACGGTAGATTATATACACCATTAAGCCATTTCCCTTTCGGGATAAGCGTGACTCACTCGGTAGGGGAAAGGAGTGGTGTGTGGAAGGGATAGAGAATTTTCAGATTGATCCAGAATTCTCGCGTTATTTAAGTAAATAACACGTTTGTTCCGCAACAATGCTCCGACCCAGGTTGCTGATCAATCTCTCTAGCAATCACCCCAAGCGAAGAACCTCACGAAGCCGTTACGTAAGGTTCCCCACTTGGGTCCATTAGTGGCCAAGGTCTTTTGTTTCAGGCGTCATTCACTCTACTGATACTCTTTTTATTAACTATTTGCCGCCATACTTTCCTATTCTGGCCCACTTCTCTAGCTTCTTTTATGTGCATGTATTTTTTCATGCAGGCTCTCATGTTTCTGTGAATTCTTATGTCTCTTCTAACTAGGGTCTCATTCACACATTCTAACCATTCTTTCCGCGGTCTACCTCTGGGCACGCTTCCATTTACTTTACCTTGATACACTTGTTTCGCTAGTCGTTCATTTGGCATTCTCTCAACATGTCCGAACCATCTTAACCGATTTCTTTCACATGTGTCTACTAGCGTCTCTTCTGCACCACATTCTTTTATAATTATCTCGTCACGTACTTTGTCCATCAGGGTTTTCCCGCATATTATGCGCATGAATCTCATGTCAATTGCGTTAATTTTACTCTTGTCTTTTTCTTGATAAGTCCATGTCTTTCTACCGTATAGTACAGTCGGTACAAATATAGAATTATGTATTGCCATTTTAGCTTTATTTGATATATTTTTATTTCTGATAAGGGGACCTGCTCTACCAATAACCTGCTTACCTTCGTTTATGCGTCTATCTAATTCCTCATCTATCTTCCAGTTCCTAGTAAATAAGCTACCAAGGTATACAAACTTATCAACTTGTTCGATTCTCTCATCATTTAATAAAATATTGCACAGTGTTTTCTCACTCTTTCCTTCGAACACCATAGTTTTTGTTTTATTTGCGTTAATTTCGAGGCCCATGTTCTTCATTCTTGCGTTTAGTTTATTCAACATTCGTCGTAAGTCTTCGATAGACTTTGCGATAACAACCTTATCATCTGCGAATGCTAACCCGCGTACCCTTACTGTTTCGAAATCCAGACCCCCTTCGTCGAAAAGAGCTATTCTTTAACACTTGTCCATAAATAATATAAATAACCATGAAGACATAACTTATCCTTGTCTAACTTCGTGAATAATATCGAAACAGTCACTCAATCTGCTATTTACCCTTACACTCGTTTTTCTACCCGTATACAGGGTGTCTAAAAAGTCCCGGGACGGTTGGATATTTCCTCAGGTAAAATATTTTTCAAAAAAGTGAAGTTCATTCCTGAAGTAAATTTCAACGAGAAATTCAATGGTGACTTTCATTTTGACCTTGAAGTTGACCTTAATTGCTTTTTGAAGGTCAAATTTTTTTTTTTTTAATGGAAACTCCTTTTTTTCCATCTGCAATCGATAGAGCGGAAAATTCTACGTTCAGGTACGTATCCAAGTCATAGGTCAATTGTAAAGTTAAAGGTGAGTTAGAGGTTATTTAAAATTAACAAAGTTTTCCAAGCGGTCAGTGCAATTCCTGAAGTAAATTTCAACGAGCAATTCATTGGTGAGCTCTGTATTGATCGTGGTGATAATCTTCAAGGTTTTTTCAAGGTTTTTTCCAAGCAGTTTACGTTTACGTTTAGCATTATCCAGGAACAACGACGTGGATGTAGTAAATTCTGTTCCCTTTGGGGTGCTTCATTAGCGTGAGTCCCCTTGCCTTTCACGTTTCGGGGAGCTTGATAAGCGTGAGTCCCCTTGCCTCTCACGCTTCAGTGAAGATGTTGGAACTGAAAACCTTCAGCTTCTTGACAAAAACCTTCGCGATTGTAAAAATAAGTTACAGCATTACGAATCATCTCCCTATCAATCAAAGTAGCCTGTTGCAGAATCCGATTCTGCAATTCGTCAAAGCTTTGCGGTTGCGTTGAGTATACTTTGCTCTTTAAATAACCCCAAAGAAAATAGTCGAGAGGCGTCAGATCCGCTGCTCTCTCCTGCTGGAACTAAATATTTTGAAACTTATTTCCTGCAATCTCCCTTATTCTTGGTACAATTTGGTTTCTGGGAAGCTCTTCATATGCACGGGCATTGAGATTACCATCGATGAAGAAAGGGCCTATCAATGTATCATTCAAAATACCGGCCCAAACATTAATCTTTTGTGGATATTGTGTGTGACTTTCCAACATCCAATCAGGATTTGTGTTGAACCAATATCTATAATTTTGCTTGTTAAATTCACCTTTTAAAGTGAAAGTAAATACATCTGAAAATACTGTATTGTACAAGAAAAGAGGATCTCTATCAATTCTGTCCATCATAATTTCACAAAATTGAACCCGACGATCAGGATCGTCTTCATTGAGCTCTTGTACCAGATGAATTTTGTAAGGATGGAAATTAATGCTTTTTAAAATATTTCGTATTGTTTCAGGAGCAACGTCACGCTCATCACTAGCTCGACGTAAACTAAGGTGTGGGTTTTCAATAAATGCTTGGGCTATGTCCATCTGCATCTCCTCAGATCCTGTAGATTTTGGCCGACCAGTTCTCTGAAGGTCCTTGATATATCCATGATTCATAAAGCGCCTTACAGTTCTTTCAATTGTTGATTTTGAGACAGGATTTAACCCTTCTCCATTACGAAAAGTGCGATTAAAAAGCAAACGAACTTGATCATAAGATCAAACTCGATTTCCCCAACTACGCATCATTAATACAGATAGCCTCTCTCGTTCCGAAAGTTTAGCTTGCGCCATAATAATCTTTTAGCGAAAGATAGTAAGTATGTACTCGTAATACGTAAATTTAGTTTCGATTCGTAATATTCGTATGGAAAAACGGTATAGGACTTATGGTATCGCCTTTGGTATTGACTTACTTATCGAAAAATGGTAAAGGATTATATAACTCTTCGGAGAGGAACAGAACTCTCACCAGAACACCTGGAACTTTTAATGAAAAATTTCCTTATGATTTTACAAAATTCAAAGCGCTGTAACCAAGATCAATACAGAGCTCACCAATGAATTCCTCGTTGAAATTTACTTCAGGAATTACACTGACCTCTTGGAAAACTTTGTTCATTTCAAATAACCTCTAACAGACCTTGAACGTTACAACTGACCTATGACTTGGATACGTACTTGAACGTAGAATTTTCCGCTCTATCGATAGCAGGTGGAAAAAAGGAAGTTTTCATTTTAAAAAACAAAGTTGACCTTCAGAAAGCCATGAAGGTCAACTTCAACGTCAAAATGCAGGTGACCATTGAATTCCTTGTTGAAATTCACTTTAGGAATGATCTTCACTTTTTTGAAAAATATTTTACCTGAAGAAATATCCAACCGTCCCGGGACTTTTTAGACACCCTGTATATTGTTTTTATAGCTTATAGGAGCCATCCATTGACTCCACACTCTTTCAGGAAATTCCAAAGTTCACTTCTATCAACCTTGTCAAAAGCTTTTTCTACGTCAACAATTGCACATAAAACTATTTTCCCTACTCTCAAACTTTTTTCTGTCATTTTCCTTAAGCTCAATATTTGATCCGTACATGACCTTCCTCGCATTAACCCACTTTAGACTTCCCAAATCTTTGTTTCTGTTATTTTCATTACCCTACGAATAAGTATTTTTGAGTATATTTTACTGACGGTACTTAATAAGCTAATCCCTCTGTAAATATTGCAGTCGCTTTTATTTCCTTTTCATTTGTGTATTGGTACGATAATCGCTTTTTTCCAATCATCTGGGACGTCTCCCATCTCGAAACATAAATTTATCAATTCGCACAGTCTATGTGGTATGCACTCGCCACCGTGTTTAAGCATTTCAGCGTTAATACCGTCTACCCCGGCAGCTTGACCGTTTTTCAAGTTCTTAATTATATCCCTAACCTCAGTGACACAGATTTTCTTAATTGAGTTTTCTATCGCATCGTTTTCAACATCGCAGTTGGGGTGTCCTATAGCTTCATCTTCGAATTGTCTCCTAAAATAGTCTCTGAAGGCCTCTAGTATTCCGTCTGCATCATATACCATTTCCCCCATTCTATTTCTCATGTTGACAAATTCTGTACTTTTGTTTCCTTTCATTTTTTTATAAAGCAGTTTCTTGCTTCCTTTAAAGTCGTTTTGTATTTTCAATTCTTCTTCTGCTCTAATTGTATCTTTACGTTCCTCGAATCGTTTGAATATCCTGTTTTCGTGTCTATAATCATTTCTACATCTATTTCTTTCCTCGTTGCTAAGACCTGCGATGTACAAAGTTCTCCTGTACGCTTCTCTCTTTGTTTTTTGGGCAGCTTGAATTTCATCATTCCATCACGCATCGCCAGACATTCTTCCTACAACTGTTGCACTACACACTTCAATCGTACATCAAAAGGCAATGATCAGTATTGCATTCAGGATCCCTCTTGACCCTTGTATCGTTGACTAACTCTCTTAGTCTTTCATCCACAACAACAAAGTAAATTATACTGCGGCTATTCCCTTCAGACCAGGTTACATATGGATCATTTTATGCCTAAACCAAGTATTTGTAATAAACAGACCTCTTTCTAAGCATAGACCAACTAATTTAGAGTAATTTTATTAATAATATTTTATATGGTTTAAACAAATCATAGAAAATATTCTTTGACCATATTACCAATTATTTCTATAAAAAGAATTATTTTGTATTTAAAACTGAAATTTTTTGAATGGATTGAAAACACTAGGCTTTGCGTCTTCAAAATGACATTATTCTCTTTTTTCTATTCTTTCTTTTGCATCTCTTCATTTTTTAATTCCTCTGAATACGGTTCCATTAAATTTGTCTAAGTCGATTAAAAAGAATAGATTTTGCTTTTTTTCTACTCTTTAGTGGAACTTTCAATGGAGGAAAATTCGTGTATTAATCGGAATTCAGATTCTGAATCTTTCTGAATTCTTCTCTTCTTACCCAAAAGCTTCTTTAGTTTAAGTAATTTTTCTACGGATATTGATTTTCGTTCTAGCTGAAAGTTTCAGTATAGTAACATCGGAGCATCCTGTTTATGTTTCTGTGCACTTTTACAGGAAATAACGATGTTTTCTTTGCAGGAATTTGGCTACCACAGAAAAAACTTAAGTTAAATTTTTAGCATGCAAAATTTCTCGTTCTTAAAGTTTACATGCTGTTTGGCGAAGCTTTATCCTACGATGGCATAAAGGCTGTCGCCTGCTACGGTGTCCTTAGCAGAAATGTGAAAACAGTAAAGTATGAGTGAATTCGAGCTATAAATCGGGACATCAGATTCAAAACAACACAGAAAAAACAAAAGTAAAAATTTGTTGCAGGAAATAATTACAACGTTTAAAAATGAAACATATTTCGGCGAAAATTTCACTAAGGTTAGGAAAATAATTCCGAACTCGTCGACTGCGTCACGCTAAAGTGAGCAATTCTCATTAAAACATGTAGAATAAACAACAGAAAATAGGAAAATATTACGGTACACGTAGTCACAGTTTAAAAAATTTAGACCAAGATGTTTTCAATAAAAGTTTTTACGATATATGGAATGGTTGCAACCATTCTCTTAAACAAATAAAAATTGCAACCCTATTTTTCAGAACTGAAATAACTTTTTGATGTTTTAAAGCTACAAATACTTTCTTTTCGAAAATTCAAATTCCATTCTGTTTCAAGCAAACCAACTGCTCCGAGTGACTCTAACTCTAATTATATCAACTGAAACATTCTTTCTAGTACAGTTTCAATACGATTTTTCACGCCCTTTTCACTGATAATAAGCATTTCGTAAAGAAAATGTTATTTCATGTTAAAAGATGAATGTTATAGTGCATATTTTAAGAAAATAAATGCTTTATACCTTCATTTTTTAAGGTAAAATAATAATTTTCTCAAAAAATACTCATTATGAACGAAAAAGGATTGTGAAATCTTATCGGAAATGTAGATTTTCTATCAATATTAAAGGAGTTATAACTACTCGAAGAAGGTGGTTTCCCTAAAGTAAAATGGATGATATTTAATATTGCGAAAACAAATAAGAGCATTTGATTAGCAATAAGCATACCGCTAATTTAAATGAGCGCGTATATACGCCGGAAAATCAGAGAAATTTAGCTGTTAAACAGTGAAATCTCACTGATCATCAGCTAACTACAACTTTTGTTATTGATCAGCAGCGGCATACCCAGGAATTTTTTGCGGGGTGGGGCTGAGCCTAGGGAAGAAGAGCAACAAAGGGTACTCAAAAAATAGAATGACTTGATATTGAAGTTAACAAACATAATTGTTTAAACAATTTATTATTCTTTTTAATAGTATA
>NC_046659.1:39563188-39578610 GCF_010883055.1 Belonocnema kinseyi
AGTAATAATAATTATTTCTTTTTAATCTTTGAATAATGTTTGAAAATTGCAGTTTTCTCGTAAGTTATTAACTTCTTATCTACTTTTAACTTATAGTGTGGTAATAATGAATGTAATTTAACAAAAATAATTGTTTAAACAAATTATTATTGTTTATAACTATCTTTATTTGTAGGAGTACCAGATAATTGCGGTTTTTTCTGAAAAAATTAAATTTCTTGGCAGAATTTTTGGGCTCTTCTTTAAACTTTTAGTTAGGAACAAATGCGGGCGTACGCATAAAAAGGACCCTTATGGGAGGTATGGAGTTACATACAGAATCATGTAGCTGGATAAGTGTCTGACATTTTAAGCCCAAGACCAACCGTTTATAGGTTTAAAAACGAGTCAATGAGGCCCTGATTTAATAAAACGCGAATAGCTCCCAAACTAGAACCGCCTACAAGTGCCCTTTTAATGGGGATGCCCACAAATAATAAATATTAATATTAATTATAAAAAAAAAATTGTGATGAAACTTTTTTTTTAATGCAAATAATGATTAGTACATAAACGTTCCTTAGTTCCTTTTCTAATTTTTTTTCAAAGTTTGAACTTGATACCTCATTTCTTTAAAAAAAATGTTGGTTAGGTAAAAATCGAATAAGTGTCACATATCCTTATAGTAAACATAAAATAAAATAATTTAAGGAATAAAGTTTGTAACTGTAGTGTAATTAGGCTTTAAGTTATAAACATTTCTGTAAATATAAATTTATATGTAAAAAATAAATATAAATAAAACGAAAATAATATTTCATTTTTAATCATTAATTACTATTTACCCAACTTTTACTCGCATAAACCCGGTTATACCTCGTAGCCACGAACTAAGTTAAGTGACTGATGAGATTAGAATGTTATAAGTTAATTCAAATAATTTAATACGATGGTTGAAACCTCCTGCGATGATGTTGTAGGTATACAATTACGAGCGGCCACGAGCGTTGGAAGTGACAACAGTCACCTCTGGATGCTTTCTTAGAGCGACCATCAGCCAGTCCACGGGTTTTTAGTGTAGCTGAAATCACAATGGGATGAATAGATGCATGATTCACATTCCTCCATATGGTCTTTACTTCATGCCTTAACTCGCTATACTTGTGGATCTTGGTTGTAAAGGTTGACTGCAAATTTCGGTTAAGCGGACAAGCAATGTCGATGATGCAGACTTTTCCACCTTTTTTTCTCGCATCACGATGTCAGGTGGATCGATCCGGATGTAATGATCCGTTTGGATAGTAACATCCCAATATAAGATGTAATCTTCGCTTTCTAAAACGGGCATTGGAATGTATCGATAGAAGGGCATCCATTCTTTTAAGAGTCCTAGGTTTGGGGCAAGTTGTCGATGTATAATGCCCGCTACATTATTATGTCTGTGCGTATATTCTCTCTGAGCCATTACGCGACATCCATCAAGAATGTGCTCGATGGATTCGTTGGTATCTCCACATAATCGGCACCGGTCAATCACGTCTTGATGTAATATGTGTTTGCGATAATTCCTGGTGCTGACAACCTTGTCCTGTATAGCAATGACGAATCCTTCCGTCTCTGGATACAAAACACCCTTTCTTAGCGAAATATTAGATGCCTCACTATCTACTTTATTTTGATCTGACGTGGTGGGGTGCTCGCCATGGATGGCTTTCTACCTCCATTGTATTTCTAATTCCTCTATGGTTCCTGCCCTGATATTCAAGGCCCCATCTGAAGAAAAATTTAAGGGCATGTATTCAAGATCCGCTTGACAGATAGTACTATAAAGCGCAACATTTGGTTTGCTGTTAAAATAGTCTCGCAACTGTATAACTTGTGACTCATACAGTTTTTTGACATCTTCAACGCCCCTACCCCCTAAATGTCGTAGTAGAACTACCCTTTCAATCGCTGAATTTCTGTGGTGCATTCGGTGCTTCGTCATTTCTACGCGAACAATTCTGTATACCTTTTCAAGGTCGGTGTTAGACCATTTTATGAGCCCGGAGGAGTACGTGAGGACAGGGATGGCATATGTGTTGATCGCCCTGATTTTGTTTGCAGAGTTGAGAAAACTCTTTATAATTAATCTGAGTCTCGTAGTGAAGGCAGTTGTTAGGCTTGTCTTAACTATCGTATGTTGAATATCCTTAGATTCAAGAATACCCAGATATTTATTTGATTCGCCTGCAGCCATTGCCTCGATGTCATTTTCGAACTCGTTCTCTAACTCTGCGGTCCCTAATTCCCCTCTGATTAAATGCACTGTTCTACATTTATCTAATTCGAACTCCATGTGGATATCATTGGAAAACTGCTTTGTGACATCGATCACTTGCTGCTGTTTCTGGTTTGAACTAGAGTACAGCTTCAGGTCATCCATGTAAAGTAGATGGGTCAACTGATGACCATCCTCATTATCATGAATTTTGAACCCATGACATATGCTGTTTAGTGTTTTGCTCAATGGATTCAATGCTAAACAGAACCATAGTGCGCTGAAGGAGTCTCCTTGAAGTATACCCGTCATAAAGCGTATTGATCTAGTTATCCTTGGTTGTGCATGATCAAAATACTTGATTCTTGTACCCCAGAGCCTCATCGTATGGCTGAGAAAGTCAACAATGCGTGGACAGATTTTGTAAAATTTCAAGATTTCAAACAATTATTCATGCGGTGACTAGATGTTTACAGCCTCGAGAGTTTTTACAACATCCTTTTTGTTCTTCTGTAAGAATGACATTAGCGTCGCAATGAGAATATACTTTATCTGCAATAATAGCTGTATGACATTTATAAATTGTTGGAAGACAGGCTATCGGTCGAAAGTCAGGTTTTTGGTATCATATACGTAGTACCTTGGATCATAAAAGCTGGCATCAGATCTGGGTATCCGGACCTGGAGCTTTCCAATTACTTGCCTTTTTCAAGACCGCTGAAACATCCAAGGCTGTGATGCTTGCCGGATGCATTTTAGGGCTATTGCTTGTCCTTGCTCACTCCAGTTTGACACACACACAGTGTCCAAATGGCATCTGTTCATTTTTCCCCAAACACTCGACCAGTAGTTAGTTATATCCTCCAATTGAGGGACTTCGGTGCCTTGGTGGTTATTTGGCTTTATTCTCAGTTCAGGATAGAACCTCCTTTAATCTGTCTGAAAGTTTTGATTTTGTTGCCTTCGTGCATTACTTTTCTTGTACCGACGTAGTCATGCAGTAAGAACGTCAAGTCTCTATCGTTGAGAATCTAAAATTTCATCCAATATTGCTGGTGTTAATGTATTGATGTGTCGAGGGTGGATGATTTTAGTAACATGGTTCATCAGCTTTCTGGTTCCATTTCCTTTTTTATATTAAGTTAATAGGTTGAGGAAGAACATCAATTGCGCCTGCTTGACCGTTTGACGCGGCTTTCTCTAACTGATGTTCATTGCTGTCGTTTTTCCACGCCAAATCAACCTGTTGTTTAATCTTCATTGCTCGGTCTTCTGTAACATGTCGATTAGTCCTGATGTTCTTCAACTTAGCGATAAGATCTCTTAGTGCGACTTTTTGTATATTAGAATACTTTGCAGCAAATTTTGTTCTTAAATTGTATTCTTATTCCATATTTGTTTCAAACTTCGCACTTTCGTAATAGAGATGCATCAATTCCTCTTTCATTGTGGTGTCCCAATTGATGCTCTCCCACGGTATTTCTGTCGAGGTGGTTGGCTGCACATAGCTAGCGCTAGCCAAAGCATCCTCAGCAGGAACAGTTGATGTTCCACTGCTTACCGTTTGTCGCAGATGTTCTTGCTGATCAGATGTTTCATTAGTGATATCTGCCTGACGATCTCGCAGCTCACCATCGCCAGCGTCCCGCATGTTGTGGCCCCCAGCTGTGGCTCCAGGGGCGCCCCGACGATCCTCGGGAAGCGACAAGCATTTCAGAATCTTTAATATACTTTCCATTTTTCATTGGTCGGTTTTGGTGTTCTACTTAGTCCCTCTCCTCTTCGTTATCAGCCTATTTGGCATGCGAAACCCTGTCAGTAGCAATGCAACCGCCAACATTGCCGTCGAAGTTATGAGAGGAGAGCTCAAGCCCTACCGTGACATCAACGCGGAACACTTTCGGTAGGGAGTAATGACTATTTATTATTATTTTATTATTCCAGTTTTTTTATTAAATTTTTACTTGGGTGAACCCGGTCATACATCATAGCCACGGACTAAGTCAAGTGACTGATGAGATTAGAATGTTATAAGTTAATTCAAATAATTTAATACGATGGTTGAAGCCTCCTGCCAGGATTATGCCAGGATTCGTCAGATATCGTCCGAAACAGTCAGAAATGTTCAGAAATCGATGAAAAATAATCAGGGAACTTCAGAAATCGTCACAAAAAGTGAGGAATAGTCAGGAATGAAGGGACGAGAGAAATTTATGGCCGCCTATATAAAAAGGTTCGAGGACGGCCATAAAAGGATTGTCCCTCAGGTCCTAAACTCTGACGATTTATGAAGCATTAACATTGGGAAATACTGTCCTACCCTCTAATCTAACACCTTCAACAGTACATCGTTCAAATTTATTTGTGTCAGTGTGGCTGATTCTTGATTTTAGGAGTGCCCGAGCTGTTGTGTCACCAGTAAAGCATTTGATTTTAACTTGGAAATGTTTTCCATCAATTTCAATACCGTTTCTTTGTAAATTATTTATTTCTTCCACAAACTCAACAAGATATATATAAATTCACATCTGCTGGTTTGGAGTCTCCAAAATAAATTGCTACTGGAAATGGTTCGTACACGTCAGGGTTACAGTGAACCTTACAAAGAATGATCCAAAACGTCTTAAACCCAGTTTTAGTTCAGGGAAGGCCGTCTGCATATTGATTTGGAGTTCAATTTCATTATTTGGGTGAAAAGCTGAACTAATGCGCGCCTTTGAACCCTTTGATACTCCAAAATACACGAACTCACCCATTGAGTCTTTGCTATCCTGCATGGGAATAATTTTATACTACGACCCTTTGGTTCCAAGGAATGTTTTCGCTTTTTTTTGGTAAATCTGGCAATAACCTAACAAGTTCTGTGGCAGAGATTCGTCCCAGTCAATTTGTAGTTTCCACACTTACTCTGAATATGGCCAATAAATTATCCATGTGGGATAAGTGTATTTTACCCTTAATCGCCCACTCCCGTAATTGTTGCACTTCTGGATGACCATCTGCATCGAGGAACACTGCTACTTATTCTTAATTTCCAGGATTTTCTTCATCAAAATTTATTTTTAATCAATCGTCATCTGAAAGGATATCGGAATCATAACTTTCGGAAGACTCGTCGGATTCTGAGCTGGAAGAACTTGGTGGACTACTCGAATGATGATCCCTCACTTCTTCTTCAGCGGTCCCTTGTGTATTTTCTTATTCCCTTCGATCTATTAATATTATTAATTATAAATAACCATAAAAATAGTAAAAACGTATTAATAATTGAATGGTTGCTGCACAGAACTAGATAACCAACATTTTTACCGAAAAAATGGGGTTTTGCACACAAAAATTCTTAAAAAGTCAAACACACATTTTACTACAAATATTTTATCGAAATGTCCTTTTTAATATAGCAATTAAAAGATCGGAAATTCAAATCTCTCTGTACTTGTATATACTGTCTGTACTTTTTCTTCATATTCTTCTTCTATTTTTTATTAACTAAACTTATGCCTATGCAGTGAGGTGTTGTTTAATAGAATATTATGCTCGCTGTTTTCTTTAATTTATTTACATTTTTATTTGTTCAGATGACTTAAGAATGAGGGTGTTTTTGTCTTAACTTGCAGTGTTAAGGAATTAAGATTATCTGCGAACTTAAAAGTCAATAAGATTCATTACTGCTAATTACTACAATTTTTAATTGAAATTTTAGATATAAGATATTCTGCGCACATATTTTTTATTGGTTTTTTTGCTTGTTCCTGGCCACAATCGGCTCGAAAATATTTTAAATAGAGTAAATTTTTTTTCAAAGAAAAAGTCCTCAAATAAACTAATTTGTCGCTTTTTTGAGTACCAAAGTACTAATTAAATCGTGATCTACAATCTTAAAACATCGTTAAAAAACAAAACATTTTTTATCAACTATTTAAACTTAATTTGTTGAGTTTCCATCAGGAGCAATATTGATTCAAATTAATTCCATTGATTCATATAAAAAATGTATACTTTTCTTCTTTTTATAGAACCTTCTGAGAAAAATTGTCTGTTATAGTGTGATACCGTCACAATCTTTATTTTGTCGGAACCTATGAAATTTTAACCTCTAAATTCTTTCATGTTTTACTCAGAACTGGTTAACTTTTTCTGAACAAACTCATCACCTTCGAATTAGAAAACTCAAAATATCGGAAAGAAGTTTTTATTTTTGGTGTTTACTGTAAATTGTACTTTTTTAGTGATCCCCAACTGGGATAGATCTTATTCTAGCTACCTAGCTATGACTTTGGGTTTGTCAACAACCAAATTTTATTTTTCAGACCTAGATAACTTTTTCTGATCACACTTTTGAGGTCTCAATTCAGAAACACTTCAGGTCAGGATTGGTCTATTCTTTTATCTTTAAATACTCATTTGAATTTCACGGAATGTTTTCTGCCCTCCTGAAAAATTCCAATTTTTTTGTTTATCTAGTTCTGTTCTAAAACCCTTCAATTATAAATATTAAGTATTAAAAAATGTTCATGATCAAAAAGGTTTTCTGTGATAATGTATTTATTTAAATAAAACAACTTGTTTCATTGGACGACTATAGAAAGTGTGCCTCACCTGACAACAAATTATAGGAAAATATTAACACTACAATACATTTCTATATATACGTCACAATAATGGTACAATCCCTACCGATAGAAATCTCTGAGTTTTCTTAAGCAAAATAGCCTGGCCCACTTGAGTCTATAAGTAGAGTCGATTTGAATGATTTAGTTTCTGAGATAGTCTAAGAGATTTGGGTCCTTTACATGGTCCTTTTAGTGGTCTTTTCAAGAATAATGCTACGGTATGTTCCTTTTGTATTTGTCACGTACCGGGCGGGCAGATATTTTTACAGTAGTTGGCCGTCGCTAACCTGACTCTCCCTTTTTAAATTTCTCTTCAAATTATTAACACTTGTCTTTTAATTGATGAATTTTCTCATTATACTTATTTATAAATATAACTTTATAATATACAATTTTCTAGTTGAATTAAAAAATGTTGTGTTTTTGGCGTATCTCATTCCATTTACGCGAAACGTTGTATTAATTCAAACTTTACGCATTTAAAAAAAAAGTTCGATATCTGAAATCATCGAAACCCGTAGATTCCGAATTATTATGTTTTAGGCTGTTCACTATGAAATTTCAAAAATCGACTTCTAAATTTTAATCCGAAAGCTTAAGGAAGAACCATAGCTACTGCCGAGATCAGTCGACTACGTAGTCATCATACCTACACTCGTATGACTTAATGAGTTGAAATCTGGCAACATTGTGATCATGTCGCCGGCGACATGAATCAACGGCTGAGCGCAAGTTTCATGATTAATTTTTTTTCGTGTATATGCAGGAACCAAATGGTTAATATTATTTTTTCATCTCAATTTTGAAATACTTGTTTTTCCTTTAAAAAAATTATCAATAATACCTTAATGGTGGCTACTTAGATATAACTCATTAAAGAGCTAAAAAACTTTTGCTGATCTTATTCAGATATCGTGAAAGTTTGGTTCAAGTGGTAATGAAAATTTTGGAAAGGAGATTTTAAAGCCTTTAAAACATTTAAAAGAGCTACCTGAACCTTTCAATATATCTACATGAGTGCCTGCGGAGAATTTCTCTGAGCTTCTCTGACCGTAGAGAAGCTTTAAAATATACTCAGAGATTTATATCGGTAGGCATAAGAATTATACTAATTTTTTTTAGAGATCAAGAAGAATTTCGACAATATAACTATAACAGAAAATTATATTATTACGTATAAGTTACGTAAACACTCTAATTTTAATACTAAATTATAAAAAGGAACTAGACTATGTATTCTCAGATAACCTAAAATTTGACCTCAAGAACTTTCAAGCTTTCTAACTAAGATTGACTTTTTCAATTCAAAAAATTTAAAATGATTTGGGTGCTCTGATTCAATCTGAAAACAATCTGCTGAGAAACCCACCTCTTCACGAAGTCAATCAATTTAGCGGATATTGTCGTCTTGTTTGGATTCTATAATAAAAATCAAGATATAACTTCAAACTGTAGGACTTTATTTTTCTCAATAAACCCGATAACAAGAGTTGAATTCAGAAAAATTAAGAATTTGTATTCCTATGAATACGCGTTTTTTCCTCTATCTAAAAATCCCCCAACGGGAACAGAAAAGTGCAAGTCGTATTCCTCTCAATCGACTTAGTAAAATTTAACGAAAGCATTTATTTAACCTATTTTTCATCATTAAAACTTTTTATAACTTATAAATTCGAAGAATGTTCAAACTTATATTTATTTATATTTTAGAATCCAGGCAAATGTGTGAATTTAAATTATTTTTACTCTAGAGAGACAGAGTTGAATTGGTGATAATTAAAATTTCAGAAGTTATATTCAGCATGAAGGAATTAAAACAACTTATTACACATATTTTGTGAACTTATTAGAAGGAATTAAATAAAATCAAAATATGTCCACTTCTGAGACATAAAAAATATGCCTGTGAGGAGCGTTACCGGTACAATTAGAAGGAATTAAATATATTGAAATCACGTTCTCTTTGGGAGAATAGAAAACTGTGTGACGGTCGCTATGGAAATAGAAGTGAAATAAGTTTAGGAGGTATCTTATTCTTATTGTGACATTTTAGGAAGATGGAAAAATCGCGCATTAAAAATAATAGAATAATCTTCACTTTTGCGCTGAAATTTGAAAATATTATTTTTTCTCTATTCTGCGCTTATTACCGGGAATACTAGAATTTAATATTTTCAAGACGCTGCTCCTATGTTTTAAATTTAAGTGTATCTACAGAACGAAACGATGTTTCATTTTAATACTATTAACATAAAATTGATTTTTCGATTGCTAAGGTAGAATTCCTACTCTGGCAGACACACTTCATTTAAAAAAATGGAAGTCTCCAAAAAATATTGCATTCTATTATTTATTGAGTATAAAAAGAGGCAATGTGATTTTGTGGTTAGGCTCAAGTCCATCATCCATGACAAAATGTTTAGCTTTATTAAATATGCAACGTTTCATATAGAGATAATAGATATTTTTAAACCTGTTAATTGATCATTTTTTAAATCAAAGTGTTAATAATATGATTTTCATAACTCACCCTGCGCATCACTATCGTCACTCGAGTCTTTAATGTCTTTAAATCTACTCCTTATAATTCCACTGATCGCCCGATGTTATTTTACACGTAAACGTAATTTATTATTCGCACGCCTTTTTTGTTTGATTCATTCATTGTGTGTAAAAACCTAATAAAAGCTAAACTAATAGGAAACTAACAGCGACTGATATTTCCAGATTGAACCCGACTTGTTTTCTACGGAGCCGCACACTATATGGGAGCAACATGGGTATACCCGGTATAAGTCCAAACAGAACGCAAACAGTCTTTGGTTTCATTGGCTTAAATTTTCATAATTAAGATTTCGAAATGACTAAAGAAATTCTAATATTCGTAGGAGATTGCCTTCCGCCTATCGTAAAAGTAATATAATATTCTTTAATTAATTAATTTTTTTGCCTGGGACGCCCAGCTGGGCTCCATTTGGCGCCCACTTATTAACTGGGCTTAACGGGGCAGATTTTTACACGGGATTGTCAGGGAATTTTCTTTTACCGAATTTTACGCCCTGAGATAATTATAAGGAGAATATTTGTTTTTATTTGTATCGATATCTTTCAAGCAATAAAATATCTACAGAATATACCGATTATTAGTATAAATTTCCGCGATTCTTTCTTAAATGAGCTGATAATTACTTTTACATTTTATAAAATAAAAAAAACTAAAACTCCAGAACCGTCGCTTATTACAGAAATATATATTTCTTAAATTATTCTGTCTGTTAGTCTGTAGATTGTTAGTTTGTTAGCACGATAACTTTTGAAAGAGTTTACAGTTTGGCTTGGCCTTTAGTATATTTTTGAGTGTCATAAACTAAAGGTCATGTTCTTAGCCAGCCATTTTGGATAAAAATTCAAAAATTGAGCGCATTTTAAACATTTTTGAGACAACTTTTTTTTAAAGATTCAAACATTCTCTTTGTGGATATTTATATTATTTAAAAATACGAACAATTTATACTAATGATGATTCAGAACATCAAGCCCATGCAAAATACGGAAAAAGATAAGCAGATAGAAATTGTGCATTTGAAAAAGATCTACAAATTTTTTATGAATCACTTTTTAATAGGGTGCGCAGTTTGTGTGGTTTCAAAAAAATTAATTTTTTTATGCATAAAAAAATGGCAAATCAGAAATTACACTTTTTCATTCAACAATTTCACAGCATTTTAAAGATTCTCAAATATCTGAATGTATTTTCACTGTGTGTGTGTGTGCGTGTGTGCGTGTGCGTGTGCGTGTGTGTGATGAATAGTTAATTAAGTCTGAAGCACCTGAAATTTTTGACCCAGCACTATAAGTTTCTCACAAGCAGTGATGGGTTTCTCTCGTTTAGTATATTAGAATCGAAAGAATCATGAGTCTCAGCGTGATGCGTGCGATTTATAGAAATAAGATAGGCTTATATATGCATATAGGTATTAGTATAATCTTCGTAAACAAACCCACTTTAGCCAGCGAGCGACCATCCGAGCACAAACACACACACACACATTAAGAAGTATATGGAGTCCATGTAGTAGTGTACGTTCATACACTTCTCTCCGTCTTCTTTTTTGCTATGCGTCAGCGTGAAGCACAACATCACGTGACCACAATTTTTCGTATATTGGTTTAGAAAGATTGCAAGGCGTTCGTAACGAAATGTACGACATTCTGTTTCACTTCTTTCAAAGCACTATACTAATTTTCGTTATTCGAATCCATTACAAAATTTAATAGAGCGACTTAGAAATGCTGTAATTTTTTTATATAAGAGTCTAAAATTCATACGATTTATTCCAATTAGAGATATTAGTCTGCATTTTCATAGTCACTATTCGACTTCTTCTAAGCAAACCTCGATTATTCCTAAATTCGTACACTTTATTTGAATTATGGATATGCAATAAAAGAAATATTATTATCAAAAGTCTCTCCGTGTATATTTATTAATGAAAATCGATTCTAAAATTCTACTTTTGTAATTGTTGTTTTCTTTAGCGAAAATCTTTATATTATCAAAGTCAAAATAAAAAAAGTGATCAAAATTCCACGAGTGTTGAGACAAACCTGTGTTCAAATTGCCAATCCTGCAATATCTTTTATGTTCAGCTATTCTTGTTTTTAACCTTCTACCTGCTTCACCAATATAAACTTTTTTGCAACCTTTGTACTTTTTAATCTTTCTTATAAACCTTGCACACATGGTGACGAAACATGTAAATCAGTTTTTTTTTGTAATTATCTAACCATTTATTTTGTTTATTGGAACTATTGTAAGTCTTGTTTATTCTTTCTTTGATTACACTTTCTATTAAAAGGAGTGGATAATTATTTTGTTGTAATGTAATTTTTAATTCTCTAAAATTTTTTTCTCTAAAATTGAAATCGCTTAGTTTTTCCAATTCCAAAGTAAATTGTGAGGATTCTTCTATACTATTCAATGTATTAATTAATTCTTGAATTTTGTCAGTGGGAACTATAGTGAATATGTTGTGCACGTACCTTTTATCGAAAAGTTGTTTGAAAATTAATTTCGATAATTCTCTATTTTCTAAATCCTCTAAAACGAGATTGGAAGGAGAACCCATAGGACAACCTGATATTTCTTTATAAAACTTTTGGTTGAAAGAGAAAACAGTATCATTAAATACTGTTCTAACATCTATTAAAATTTCAAAGGTAGATATTTTTGATAAATTTTTATAAACCTGTCATTTTTCTTCTCTGCATTTAGAAAGTAAATCTAACGGAATGTTGTCGAACATAGAAACCACATCTAAAGATAATATTGAGTGGGTAATGGGTACATGTATATTCTTAATTTTTTCTTTAAAATCCCAACTGTCCTTAATAAAAGAGTGAGTCGTACCAGAAATAGGTTTTAAAATTTTTGATAAGAATTTTGCTAAATTGCAGGAAGGTGGTTAGAACTAGGCTGGTGTTAACTTTATTGTAAAGTATGTTATTTTGCAAAAGATTTTCAACTGTTTTATTATGATCGTTTCTATTAGCTTCAACTAAAATATTTCCTTTACCTGCTCTAACAAATATTATATCTTTGTGGTCATTTTGAAATTTTTTTACTGTTTCAGAGATTTTATAAGGATTATTTAATTTAAGGCTTTCTGTATGATTTGAAATTAAATCTATGATAACTTTTCTAACATTTGCTTTTTTATTTTTTTCGGCCCCATTTTTTATACATGTTATTTTTGTTGTCTTATTGTGAGATCCTTAGCATGCCTTAACAGTGGTTGTATTTTGATACTTATATTTTATTTATTTATTCAAAATAAACGGGAAAGCCCTTTGTACAGTGATCAATTTACAAGTTATTAATTTCAAGTGTATCTTAAATCTAAAACTAAAGCCAAAACATATAAGAAAAACTGATGGCAGGCTGTTAATAGTTCTGTAAAGCTCTGTTCTGAAGTGCGTTCCTGATGAGTAATAAAAAAATTAAGGTCTGATCCAAATAAGTTTTCCTCATTACAAATTCGACTTATGACTATTTCTAGTTTGTTTATAATTAATATGCGCGGTTTTTTTTAGATTAGATTAAATTTTTTAGTTCGCAATTAAACAACGGAGGGTGAGTGGACGCTTTGATAATCTGTAAAGGGACATAATATTCAAATGATAAGAATAAATGCGTATAAAGTATATCAACCGCACGGTAAATTGTCAAATCAGAAAACAGACAGCACCAGTCCACGTTACTGAGATAGTTACAAATTTCGCCATAATAAGCTCTCTTAAAGCCAAATCTAATTATATTGTCGTTGTACAATCTTGAATTATGGGCAGATTTTGATAAACTTAAATCGCATTTGAGAGGTGGGTGGTATTTCTTGATCGGTAGTAAGGGGTCAACTGCTATGGTTACTATTGTTTTACTAGAATTTGTAAAAATTAGATCTAACAATGATCCGTATTCATTTCTATTGATATTAACTTGAAAAAATTTAAGTAATTAAGTGAACTAGAAATTATGTTAATTATGTCACTATGAATTCGCAGTGATCCTTCACTCGGTACACAATTAGGCCCCTTTACAATGTAATTAATCCACTTAGCATAAGGTAAATTAAAATCTCAAAAAATATATATTTTCGTTTCGGGGAAGGAGTAGGCCACTTCTTCGATTATTTCACACATGTCAGTATATTTTTCTAAGCTAGAATTTGGCGAGATATAAAAAAACTCCCACGATAATGTGACAGGAGCCTACTGACAATTTAACAAAAGCATGTTCGACCGCGTTTTTATTTGTGAAAAGTTTCACACCACGTAAGCCATATTTGGCTGCAATCAGCACTCCACTACCGCGATAATTATCGCTAGTATCAACACTTCGATCATCTCGAAAAATATTAAAGTCATTCATACCAAGTTCACTAGAATTGATTGTTTCCTTCAGCCAAGTTTCAGTGAAAATTAATATATCGTATGAACCTGACGGAACTGACTGTCGCGATAGGTGCAATTTAGTGCATACGCCCTTGAAATTCTGATATTAAATCGAAAACAGCTGGTCTCTAGACTGAGATCCCCTAAGACTACATGTGGGAATACCTACGCTTGTGTCGAAATATATAAGAATTCTTGTGTCGTCCTTGTCGAAATATCATTGTTAAGTTCAGTTCTCCCTGCTGTCGTCGAGATGTCCGCTTCAAAAACAAGTTTTACTGGTCGAGGAGTCGTTTTGGTCCGTGAAGAAAGACCAATTCTAAATGCTTGTGGATTAAAAACCAAAAAATCAGGAAGAAGCTCAGTGGGTCAATTATTTAAACAAGATGCATGATTTATTTCTGACAGGGGGGATACTGGTTCTACTAATCCAAACAATATCAAGTTGTTTTTCCTAGAGTTCTTTTGTTCAATTTCAGCTATGCATTTACAAGCGAGGGATATATCATCATGTGAATATGGGGAAGGAAATTCGGTTTATAATTTATTTAAAATACCTTCAGCTTTTGTCATTCTGTCACATAACCCTTCAACTCTTTCCTCTGTTGCAGTAATGCTCTCAAGTGCTCCATCCATTTTAGGTGATATATTGTCAATCTTTGATCCCAGACAGTCGACCTTTTTCCATACAGCACCTATTTGAGTTCCAATTGTCCCTATCGCATTAGTGATAATACACTCAATATCATATGAATATAATGGAGTCGAGTCTGAAGGGGCCTCAGATGGTGTTCGAGATCTAGGTTTACAGCATTTTGCAAAGGATCCATTTTCAAGGGTGCCTGCGTGATCCGCACAACCACGATGATAAGGGAGATTACACCCGGGGAAATTGCACATCGTCAACAAGGAAGTGCTTGATGTAAACTGTATTGTTCAATTAAGACTCACACTCAAAAGCCAGAAAAAACCAAATAGAACCAAATATATAAGAGAGCACTACAAACAACGCTGGCACATCTAAGATTTTATGTCATTATTTGAGCTTCACTCAATTTTAAGATATTTTTCTCTTTGAAAGAATGAAGACGAGTGTTTGTGTGCACTTTTCTAAGAGGCCCGTTAGTCAGTCGACTTTATTTACATCCCCGCTTTGGAATCTGTATCTTATTATGCCAGATTGACAAAGTTGCATTTCAATTGACACGCTCAGAGCAAAAGCAAACCAAAAAAAAGTTGCGGAAAAGAGAAGTAAAAACACGCGATAGCAAAAACGACCTAAGAATTAGCCGAGAGGTAAAACGACACAAGAATGAAGGGAGAAGATTGCTCCCACTTTTCTTCTGCGCAGACCAGCCTCGTGCAAAGCCGAAAATGCGCGAACATGAACCGAGCTCACCCGACTTCATGAATGACGATCTAATCAGCTGCTCCCAAATCTGCAAGATCGAGCCTAAGATTTACCTCCACCATAGGTCTTCTATTTATATCTCGATCTCACTGTCGTGAGACGTGGTTGTCACTGAAATTTTACCCCAATTTCGCTGGGAGTGGGTGCAATTTTCCAGATTAGCACCCGCTCCCGGCGAAATCCTGCGGTTGTCCTTATGACAAATTAT
>NC_046659.1:39578710-39580061 GCF_010883055.1 Belonocnema kinseyi
TTGATTCCTCTAGAATCAAACCGAAGGGCCTATGACAAAGCCACCGAACGCGTCCTCGGGTTGCGGATAGAAGGTTCCCTGTACCAAGGGTTTCTGCTGAATATGGTTACAAAAATAAATAGGCAGTCACGGACAATTGTGCAGGGGTGGTCCCGACCAATCTAGAGCTGGGGGAGCCAATGAAAATGGATTCAATGCGATGGATCGGCGGAATCTCGCGACCTTTGGGTGGATGGAACAACTGAATCAGGACTTGCTAGAGTGCTGGGATGCGAGTGTGGCCCGTGAACGGGGTTACATGGCACGGCTGCATGCTCCGTGGTGCGAGAAACAACCGGAGCTATCGCACTTTTCGCAGCAACGTCTGCGAAACCATGCTGAAATACTCCGTAAAAGGGGCTATGTAAGCGGAACGCCTACTCTACCACAGCTAGAACAAGCCGGCAACAAAGACAGAGAGGCGACACTAAGAACAACCGCGGGCAGGTATTCAATAGATGAAGATCGATGCTTTACGACCTGGTGAAACATCAACACCAAGGTTTCTCTCAAGCCTAAAGATCTGGCTGAAATGGATGACGAGCTTCATGGACATTTTTCCGGTGAATTCGACCTCTGGGCTATGAATTATTGTGTGTATAATGCAGCGAGAGCTTTGGCCGATGCGAACCGTAAAACAAAACCAACGGCTGATCATAAGACCAAAAGACGAATGTATCAACTTGTCATAAAGATAGGCTAGGCAAGACAGTACGCGTCCCGCATTCAATGTGTGATTGACTACATCACATCTGGCAGGAATTTTACCGCCAAGGTTCGAAAGTTCGCGCGCGAACTCCGGACCCGTTATCACACACTTAACAAGTCAAAGCTGCTGACCATCAGGCAGCTTATTCTTGAGAGAATACGTATACTATCTGACGCTAAGAGAAGTCTAGAGCGGAGGGAGAGGTGGGTCAGAGAAAATCAACAGTTTCTCTCTGACCCATCTCGACTCTTCCAAGACCCTCCAGTTACTGTCGAACACCCACCCAAACCAGAGGAGGTCGAAGTATTTTGTAGAGAAGTCTACGAAGTTCAGCATAGACTGGACGAAGACTCAAAAAATATAAATAGCTTCAAGGAGTTATGTGTTGCCCTCATAACACCTGATAAAGAATGCCCACCCATCAAACCAAGGAGGTGAAAAAAGTATTAAGAGGGATGAAGAACTATTCCGCACCGAGACCAGATTGTATCAAAACCTTCAGGTGGAAGAAGGTTTCTTCAACCCATCAGCATTTGGCCCGTATTTTCACCTCATATTTGAAGTCGGAAGAGCCGATTCCAGAGTGGTTGGTGGAAGGGCGCA
>NC_046659.1:39580161-39592545 GCF_010883055.1 Belonocnema kinseyi
TAAATTTTCAATGGTTTAAATTTATTTATGATTACTAATTTTTGGTCAATAATCTTCTGAGTATACAATTCAAATTTTGAAGACTTGAATTCCACCGAGTTTAAAATTATTCATATTTCATAGTTGAGAATAAAATTTTGAAAGTTTTGAATTTTTATTGATTCCATTTTCAAAACCCCAATCTACAAACATTTCAATATTTAACGTTTTGAAATTTTTCTGTTTTCTAAATTTCAATCTGAAGCTTTTAAAAATTTCAAGAGATTTCAAAAGATTTTTAAGGATTTTAAATATTTGAGGATGTTTTAAAAGATGTCAAGGAATTTTCATTTTATATTAATAATTTTAAGGAATTTCAAAGAATTTGAAAGAAGCACTTAAAAATCTTTCGAAAAACTCAAGGTATGTCAAAATGTTTGGAAGGTATTGCAATATTTGAGAATATTTTAAAATGTTCCAAAGAATTTTCAATTGATTTCAGTAATGTAGTATGAGATTGTAAAAGATTTGAATTATTTCAGGGTATTTTTTAACTTTCAAGGAATTGTCAAGAGATTTCAAAAGATTTTAAAGAATTTTAAATATTTGAAGATTTTTAAAAAGATGTCAATGAATTTTTAATCCATTTTTATAATTTAAAGGAAATTCAAAGAATTTTAACAATTATAGCAGGGTTGTATAAAAAAAACTTCAAATTCCCTTAAAAATCTTTAAAAATGTCAAGGTGTTTCAAAAGATTTTGAAGGTTTCGAAATCATGGAGTTTATTTTAAAAGGTTCCAAGGAATTTTCAATTGATTACAGTAATTTAATACGAAATTTTAAAAGATTTGATATATCTCAGGATATTTTAATAGGATCCAAGGAATTTTCCATTCATTTCAATAATGTAGTATGAGATTTTAAAGGATTATAAATATTTTAGGGTATTCTTAAAATTTCAAGGACTTTTCAAGAGCTTTGCAAAATTTCAAGTGATTTTGAAGTATTTTTAATATTTTAGGATGCTTTAAAATATTCCAAGGAATTTTGAATGAATTTCAATAATTTAAAGCAATTTCAACAAGAAAATTAATTTTTTTTTGTCGGAAATGTAACTATGATTAAACGTTAATTTTTGTATAGAAAATTGGACTTGGTGGAAAACAAATTTCTTTTATGCAAAGTTCATGTATTTGATCAAAAATGCCTTTTTTTGGTATACAATTCAGTCTTTTCAACCAAAGAAATGGATTCTTGATCAACATTGATTAAGTTTTTTTAAATAAGAATAATTCTCTACCAAAAAAAAAATGAATTTTTATCTGAGAAAATTCAATATTCAAGGGAAAAAAACTCAGAAGAATAGTTCAAGTTTAAAATTTAAAAAAATTTCAACCGAAGATGATAAATTTCAGGGTTCAGTAAACAAAATTTATTTTCAGCAAACACTTGAATTTTCAACACAATAGTTCAATTATCAACAAGAAAAGAAAAAGAATTTTTAACCAAAATAGATACATTTTCAAACCAGAACAATAATTTAATTTAAAAAAAAAATGAATCTTTAATTGAAAACGGTCAATTTTCAAGCAAAAAAACAACAAATTATACATTTAATTTCTCAGTTGAATTTTTGTTCAGCCCAAAAATAATCATATTCTCAACGAAATAGTTGAATTATCAATAAAAAATTAATTTTTAACGTCAAATATGAATTTTAGACCATAACAGAAACAGTTAAATTTTCAATTTAAAAAATCAGTCAACAACAAAAACAATCGAATTTACAACATCATAGTTAAATTTTCAAACACAGAAGTAAATACACAAACAACAAGAATTATATTCTAATAACAAGATGAACTTTCTACCAATGAAATTAGTTTTATCTAAAAACGACGAATTTTGAAGCAAACACGAAAGCAATTTTCAACATTAGAAATTAAGATCAATCTAACAAATAAGTATTCAACCAAAAATAGAATAGTTAAAACTGATTTTTCAACAAAATAGTTTAATTTTCAACGAAAGAAGTTAATTTTCAACTAAAAAAGATACCATTTTAACCAAAACAGGAACAGTTACATTTTCAGTTAAAAAAATTAATTTACAACGAAATAGTGGAATTTACAACCAAAGGACTGAATTTTTAATAAAAATAGATAAATTTTCAAACAAGAAAAATAATTTCCTATCAATCAAGGCGATTTTTCAACTACATAGTTGCATTTCCAACTAAAAATTATACATTTTTAACAAAAAATGGAGCAGTTAAATTTTCCGTTCAAAAATCAATTTCCAACCAAAAAGGCTTTTTAAGTCCAAAAAGAAAAAAAATCAACTTTTTTAAAAATTTGTATGTCAAATGAAGTGCGCTAACAAAACACATGAATTTTTTTACAAAACCGTTGAATTTTCAAACCAAATATATGAATTTCTAACAGGAGAGTTCATTTTAAACCATATAAAAAAATTTTCATCAAAAAAAGATGAAACCTCGATCAAAAACATGTAATACTAGAAATTTTAAACTAAAAAGGAATGTATTCAATAAAAAAGTTAGACTTTCTTATTTGTTTCTAATAATAATTCAGTTCGCATTTGTGGTAAATAACGAGAACAATTGTTTTAAATAAACCTTGATACTCATTGTTATGTTGTCGACTAATGTAGTGAAATCATTTTTTGTCGATACAATGATGATTTTTGATCTACTTATTTAAACTTTTTTTACAGAAAAAGAATACACATTTTGGTTGAAAATTCTTTTTTTTTGTATGTTATTCTTGTGTTAAAATTTAATTATTTCCACTGAAACCTTGAGCATAAAATGGAATTTTCAATTAAAAAGTGTTTGTTTATTTTTCAGTTGAAACTTCGTCTTTTTGGTAGAAACTTTTCCTTCTTGTTTGAAAACTGATATTTTTGGTAAAAAATATTTATGATTTTATTAAAAATTATTTTTTTTCAGCTAAAAATGAATGTTACATTTTTTGTTAAAAATTATATTTTTTAGTTGAAAATTCATTATTTCCGTCGAAAATTAAATTTTTTAAATTGAAAATGAACTATTACACGTTTGGTTAAATACTTGTTTTTTTTTTAGTTTTAATATTAATTTTTAAGTTAAAAATTTGACAATTTTATTGATTTTTTTACCATTTATTTTTTTTTCAGTTGAAAATTGTTATTTTATAGTAGAAAATTATCATTCTTGTTTGAAAATGCATCTATTTAGGTAAAAATTCATTCTTTTGGTTGATTATTTAACACTTTTATTGAAAATTCGATTCTTTTTGGTTTAAATAACATTTTTTAATACTTAAATTTTAACTGTATCGTTTTTTATTTAAAATTTATCTTTTCTAGTTGAAAATTTATATATTTTTTCGTTAAAGATTAAACTATTGTTTTAAATTTTTTTGGCCTAAAAATGGACTGCTTTCATTTATTAAAAGTTCATGTCTTTTTTTTTTAATTAAATTATTCTTCGTGTTTCAAAAAGCATCTGTTTTGGTTAAAAAAAAAATTTCCTCTGCGCAACAAATGTAATGATTCTATGGTAACTCAGGATTTTAAAACCAAAATAAATTTGAGGAGCAGCTGATTAGATCGTCATTCGTGAAGTCGGGTGAGCTCGGATCATGTTCGCAGATTTTCGGCTTTACACGAGGCTGGTCTTCTCTGCAGCAAAGTGGGGCGAATCTTCTCCATTCTTGTGTCGTTTTACCTCTCGGCTAATTCTTAGGTCGTTTTTGCTCTCGCGTGTTTTTACTTCTCTTTTCCGCAACTTTTTTTTTAGTTCGCTTTTGCTCTAAACGTGTCAATTGTTTTGGGACTCTTTGAATTGGTCAGCTATTTGGACTTAATTAAATCTGCCAAGCCACATTCGAAGGTGTACTCGTGCTATAGTTTTAAGACATTCTGAACAGGAGAACATAAACTCAAAAAATTAAATTAAGTTCAATTCGTTATTTACGATTGACAGAAGAAACCCATGAATCGTTTCAAGTTCTCAATAAAATGTAGTTGGAAGGATGTCAAACTGAATGGAGAAGTTCAGGTTCCTTTTGACAGAAACGAATCTGGATCATACAACTGATGTTTGAAGAAGTCTGATAATTGTATAATGCGGATTAGTATTCAGCGAAAAAACACATTTCCTGTTAAAACTGTTTTTGTCAAGAAAATAATTATTTTACTATATCATATAATTTTAAGCACACCATAAGCTAAAATGAACTTTAGTTAATGCATATAGAAAAATATTTGGTTCAAAATATGCACAAAATATTAATTATAGACGACCAGAAATGAAATATAAATTCAAACCTAACTCTTAGGTTATAGTTTTTTAGATAGTAAATATTCTATGTATCAATATAGAAATTTATTTTAAGTTCACTTTTATGTCAAGTTGAGTTAACTAAAGCTTACAATTTGTTTAAACATATATAATATACTAACATAATGATTTTTTTGAGAAAAACAGTTTCAACATCAATCGTGTTTTTTCGTAATATTCGATGAAAATTACAAATATGTAACACTTAGTTTCCAATAAATCTTAACTTTGTTCACCCAGTTAGTAGTTTAAACTATGGGAAATAATTAAAAAATGGCTATTAAGCTCAAATTAAAATGCATCTTAAAAATCCTATGTATTGAAGCGCAGCGGATCCCAAAAGTATTAATACGATTAACCGTCGTTTTTTAATCGATAATGAAATATTTCTTGGTGAATCATAAAATAATCACTTCTCCGATTCACTGGTACCTCAAAACTATCGTCAGTTATCTGCCATTCCACTTTAAGAAACGCATTTCATACTACTTGAAATACAATTGAAACGCGGGCAAACGTTTCTTGTTTCGTGGGTAGCTTTTCATGCTTGAGTATCGCGCTCGTGTTTTGGCAATTTCTGCATTCAACGATCATTTTTGTAATTCTCATTATTTTTCAACTCAATTACTTTTCTATGCAAATAGACATTAATTCGTCACTATTCTGTTTGTATAATCCTCTTTTACTGTGCACAAATATTTACGTGTGTTATAATTAATAAATCAATTTTATTGACATTGACGCATTTTTTCATTCTGTATATTCAGTCATTATGAGGAAATAAGTAAAACAACATTTTCAATTTATAATAGTCATTTTGGAAAGACTTATTACTATTACAAAAGAAAAGTCACCGTTCTTAAATGGCTGGGAAATTCTCCTGATATGAATCCTATAACTAAAATGTTTAGGACTTTATGAAGTCTAAAGTTCGTACACTGAAAAAAAATTTGCATTGTAAATAATAAAAAATAAATATATGACAGAATAAAACAAAGTTACAAGCTTTAAAAAATGCTTTAAAATACAATTATTACATTTTCTTGATAATTTAAAAAAATGTTATGCGTTTATAAAGCAAAATATTTAAGGAAAAAGAATTCAATAACATTTCTAAAAAGTTTATTAAGAATGCATTTCATTTTATGAAAGAATAATTAAAAAATTGACAATTAGAATTTTTTCAAATAAAAGAATTGAGAATGCAAGGAGGAAGCAAATAAATATTTTCCATACGACCACGGTGAGACCCATCACTTTTAACCTGCAAGTTCTTGCACCAAACGTTTCTTTACAGAATTCTTTTTTCTTCTGATTTCGAAGTATTTTATACTTGAAATAAAAATAAAATATCCAGTACTTTTTTAAATGGGTAATATTTAAACTAGCGATCAATTCTTTTTTACATATTTTAAATTATTTTTGTTTGGAATTGTTATTTTAAATTAAAAACAGGATTAAAAGGTACTATAAAAGAATTAAATTAATCGAAAAGTGTGCATTTTACAGAGGCTTTTAAAAATTAGAAAATATTTGTCACTGAAGTTATTAAAGCGTTTTTCAACTCAAAAGGTATTAATTTTTTATAAGCTTAAAATCGTTTTTAAGCGGATTACTTTTTTTGCATATTTTAAATTGTTATTTTAGGAAAGCAATTCCATATTCAAATCTTATTAAACAATGTATGATCAGAGCGTTCGATAAATTAAAAACTTTGTAGCTTATATAAATTTTCGTATTGCAGAAAATTATTTTTTGTCATAGATGTTATTAAAGAATTTTTGTACATGCAACTTTTCTATATTATTCATTACCTTTGGGTCGTTTTTAAGCGTTTTAAATATTTATAAACAACAAGTGTTCAGTCCCTTGTTAAATAAGTGAAACTTACTTCGCTTTTTCACATATTTTATATTATTGTTTAAGAAATTTTATTTTTCATTAAAAGTTCAGTAAGAGAGTATTATATACAATAAAAGAGCTGGAAAAATTGAAAACTGCGCATTTTATGGAGAATTTTTGTTCATTGTTTATTACTTTTAGATATTTTATAACATTTTTAAATATATTAAGAAAACAAAAGTATAGGGGCTTTTTTTGAAATAAGTTAAATTCATTTATAAAATTTTTATAAATAAAAAATGGTATATTAAAGTCTCTCGAAAATTTTCAAGTATCATCAGAAAGATGTTTTCTTAAAAGAAACATTGAGTTCCATAACGTTTAGTTTGAAGATGGTTGAGGCTCTCCATACGACTTCGTACGACACTGCCTTGAACTTCTTACTCGAGATTTTGTCACCAAGATCCAAGTGATTCGATAGCGAAGTCGGTAGAGCGCGCGGTTAGGACAATAGTTTAGATAGTTTAGGTAGGGTCCGAATCCTCGCGGAGTGCGATTTTTCAAAGAGATTAAGCGTGCGATTATATTTGTAAGTAACAGGGTGCGAGAATTACGTGTTTTAATAATTTTAAAAATGAAGATTATATAACAATAATTTCTAAAATAATTTTTTTTTCATTGAGAAATAGTGTTCAGTTGAGGCTCGTTCTATTGATCCCATCCTTCATATTATTATATTAAGAAAATATATTCTTGAAGTGTATCAGAAATGATTTCTTGGAAGTGAACTATGTTCTGCATTTTAATACATCTCTATATGAAGTGACAAAATAAAGTTTTAGAATAATAAAATGCGACATTCTACCTAAGAATACATTTTCTCAGATTAAGAAAATGTACACTTGTTCCAAGCATACGGTAGCAAGTATTTATTTATTTAGAAAAAACTCATATTCTATCGTCCCCATTCGTACGTGCCATTTACTTCAATCAAGTAACATTTACTTGATTTAGGAACAATTTTTTTCAGTGTAAACACGCTCCTTCAACCAAGCAAGAGCCGATTCACATACTCAATAATACTTGGCGACATAACGTAGTGATAAAAAGCAAAAATGATAGTTGGAGACAGCATGCTTTGTCGCATCAAAGTTGTGTTGGCTGCTTAAGATGTCCATAGAAAATATGTACTGATTTCATTCAAAAATTGTGTTACATTGAAAAAAATGATACAGTTCGATGTAAATCACTAATTTTTAAATAAAACTGATCATATATATGTTATATATATATATATATATATGTTATATATGTTCTCTCACAATTTAACAATAACTGTTTAAAAACTTAAGGCGTATTACAGTTCAAATTACGAAAAAGTGATTTTTCAGCTTTCATATAATGATATGACCAGGGACTGTATATTCAATTAAAGGAATAATTGGTAAATATCAAAGAATGCTCCTTATTTTTGTTTCAATCCGTCATTTATACAATATTAATATTTGATTATATGCGTCGTTATATTTCGCAATAGCACATTTTTTGTATGCGTTTTTTATAATAATAAACAGATCATTTATTTGCACATCCATTTTTCTTTTATTTTAATTAATTACATGCATTTTCATAACTTACAGCAGGATATATCATACCGCCGGGACATCCTGAGGATATCCCAGGAATATCCTTTTGTTGTTAGGTTACCGTAAGATAGAAAGTTGTTCATTGTAACAGAACACATCGATTGGAATCTTGGTGAGTTCTCTTCACGGAGAAAATTTGTCCATTAAAATTTACCCAATTAGTTCGGTAAATGGAAGGCATTACTGCATTTAGATAAAGTTACAATTATTTTAGTATTTAATACAAAACAGAACTATAAATATTACAAAAGAGTTATGCAAAATCTCAAGTCCTAAAGTGAAAATTCTGATATGTAATAATTCATATAAGGAATGTATTATTTTTATATAAGTATATCATAAAATAAAGCAAAGTAATGTAAATCTTTATTAAATAAATTTTATAAAGTTTATTTTCTTGTCGTATTAACGATTCACTTGAAAGAAAGTATAGATTGTAGATTTTTTTAGAGATTTTTACTTTTATTATGACAGAAATTACACAATTATATGGTAAAATGAGAATCACTAGGGATGTCAACATTTAATAGATTTTATATAAATTTAATTTGCAAGTTTTTAATGTTCAAATTTTCACAAGTTTAAAATATTGAAACTTAAATAATGTAGGGTTTTAAGGTTACAAAATTTTGAATACAAAAATTATCCAATGTTTTTATTTACTTCCTCTAAATTTATTAGTCCGTTTATTAATAAGATGTTGAAATAAGAAATTTCGATTAATGGGGACCAGATATTTTTTGGACGGCCCTGACATGCTCGTACTTTAACTTTTAAGGGCATGTGACACAGCCAAATACCTATATTATTGATCTCAATTTATCAGGTCACTGAATATTCTTTTGAACCTAAGAATTAGAATTAAGAGTACGTTTAGGTACTGCATTTTGGTAGGAACTTTACTGAAAATTATTTTATCTTTTTTCTGAACCTCGACATTTTTTGAACGTTCGAACTTTTTTTATACATAAAAGATCGGTCTCAAACTTTGAGAAATGCAAGAGCCGAAAGCAAACTACGTTAAAGTACAAAGCTTAATAATAAAAGATGGAAAAAAATTTAAACAATCAATCCCAACGGCATCAGCCGGTAACATTGTACACGAAAATACGAACCCTCTAGAGCCTCGTCTAGTGGCCGCTAAATTTCGTATTTTCGTGTACAACGTTACCGGTTGATACCATTGGAATTGATTGTTGAAATATATTTTTTTACACCTTTTATTATTAAGCTTTGTACTTTGACGGAGTTTTCTTTTAGCTCTTGCATTTCTCAAAGTTTGAGACCGATATTTTATGTATAGAAAAAGTTCGAACGTTCAAAAAATGTCGAGGTTCAGAAAAAAGATAAAATAATTTTCAGTGAAGTTCCTACCGAAATGCAGTACCTAAACGTACTTTATTGTACTCCAATACATTTTCCAAAGTTTCAGCTCGATATTTTATTTACAAAAAAAGTTCTTAGGCTCAAAAAAAACATTCATTTAACTGATAAAGTGAGGTCGGCAATATAGGTATTTAGCCGTGTCACATGCCCTTAAGCCGAGATTTTTTTCTCGATATTCTAAGTGTTAGGTTAGCCGTGTGGTTTAGTCGTTAGCGATCGAACGAGTTAAACTTTAGAGTAGGTGCTTCGAAACCCGTCAGAGCGTTTTCGATCTTTAAAATAATTAATATGACTAAAAGCGTGCGACTATATTATGTGTAATGCATTGCAATTTAATATAATTGTTTAAGACAAATTATGTAAGGATGCGTGTAGTAAGTGGATGACCTTTCACAGAATCTGGTTGTAGTAAGAAGATTTTTTTGCTGACGCACGAAATCTTGCATGACTGGGATGCAGAATTCACCCTAACTGTCAGGTAATCTTTATTATCTAGTTGTATTATTTCTTACTGAATCGCGAATTGAATAATAATAAATTTATATTAATAATTGATATTTTCATATCAAATATTACCCTATTTCATTTTACATGACTGAATTTGCAATTTTAATAAAATCCCGTAATGTCTTTCGTTTACGAAACTAAGTTTTGTAAAATTTCACACACAAATATTCTCCTTGTAGTTTTCCGAAAATAATATTTTCGGTAAGACAGAAATGTAAGCTTGAAAATGTTAAAAGTATCCATTTTTTGTTTTATTAGGGAAAAACCTTTCTTTATGAGGAAGGAAATTCATTTGATGTCTATGGGGAAGCAACATGTTCATAAAATGAAAACAAATAAATACACTCACACTATATTGTTTCATTGAAACAAATTTTTTTTGACCATGCATTTTTGATTTCAATGTATATTTTGTTTGAATGAAACCAAATTCTGGTTAAGTTAAACATTTTTTCTGTTAAATTAATGGCAGATTTTGTTCGATTTCAAAAAGGAATTTGTTGTTTTCAATAACCCATGTGTTTCGCTATTGTAACAGTAACATATGTAGCTTAGAGGACAATCTAAAACTCTTAGGGCCGGTTCCACCAACCTCGATAAAAATTTAATCCTCGGTTAAAGCTAGTTACGCGTTCCACCACTTTTAACAACCAGTTAATTCGTATTAGCCATCGTTAAATCTAACCGGTGAAGATTAGTCGGTTAGGGCGATTTAATCTCCTTTAACCTAAAAAGTGCAGTGTCGTTGTGAAATATGGAGTTTTTGGAAGAAGATCTGAGGTCGTCTGATAACGAAGTGGAAGAAGACATTTTTGAATTTATCCGCAGAAGACCGAGAATTTTCAAATAAAACGTGAAAAACGTGAAAAACGAGAAAAGCTTGCATATTGCTTTGCGTTTCACTAGACCGAAAAGTAGCCAATCACGCGAATGGTGAAAAGTAAAATAGAAGGTATTTCGAAGCGACTATCTGGTCAGATTACTGGGATCTCAAAAAATGTGGTGGAACGCGCGAAAGGATAATCGATGCTTAACTATGACATTGCATTTAACCCGCTAACAGTCAAGCGATGATTTAACTGAGGTTGGTGGAACCGGCCCTTAAAGCTCAAAATCAAGCCTTAAATCTGTTTAATAGGGTTAAGAATGTAGCAAGAAAATAATTTTTCTTAAAATTTTTATTTAAATTGCTGAGTAGGTCCCGGGTTTCTAGGAATTTCGGCAAAACGAACTTTTTCATTTCTCCTACAGATGTCTAAAGTTAATCAAAAATAAAATTGGCGACGGTCTGGAATTGGTAGAAAACCAAGCCTTTAGTAGCTCGCCCAATGTAACTTCCAAATTTCCAAGGATTCTCTTAGGTACAGTATTTACATTAGGGGCTATCCATATACCACCTGGACACTTTAGGGGAGAGGGGGTATTGAAAAATCCCACGCTTCTTCACGAGGGGGACCGCGGGGGTCAGGCTAGAATCCACGTGGACACACATTTTCCTAAATTTGTGGAAAATATACTGAAATGAGACAAGGTATACTTTAGATATACTTGAACTTTTATATTGTGTTCGGGCACAATATAATTTTTATTTTTATGTTTATTTTAAGTATAATTTTTTTCACGACTTTGCCTTTATATTCAAATCATGTTTAAGCTCACGGTCCCAAGCTAATCCGAATGTTTTCAGTCCATTCATCGTTCCTTTTGCACGCCTTGCTTTTCAAGACTAATAATATATTTATTTTTATAAAATATGTCCACGTGGACAAAGTACAGGGGTGGAGGGGTGTTCCTCAAAATTCCAAGGCTGTCCACGAGGGGGAGAGGGGGAGTAAAAAAGTGGGGAAAAATTGTCCACGTGGTATATGGATGGCTCCTTACTGCTTACGCACTCCGCGAACAAACACGCTGACACATTCAACGATTCAATCACCATTTTGAATGCCGAAAACTAAGTGGCGTTGCAGCGCCCCAAAACTGAGGCAGATGGACCTAGAACTACTATTTGTTTAAATCAAATAAATACTTTCTTTAATTTAAGTATAAGACGCTTAATCAAAATTATTCTTTGGATATAGGCTGTTGGAACAGTGCGCACAAAAATAGCGAAATCCATGATACACTCAAAATTTACCACCGGTCAATGATAATTCGGTTTTGAGCCTATAAAAATTCTCTCCGAATATTTCCACGTCGTCAAAAGGGGTTCCATGGTTGTTGGATATGCGGTTGCTGTTTAATTTTTAAAAATAAATCGGGTAAAAGCTAAAAAATGAGAGTAAATTGGTGAAAAGTGATAGAAAGATGCCGCCGTGAACTCGCTAATAATAATTGATAATAATTTTTCTAGTTAAAAATGTATTATTTATTGATTTATTTACATATATTCTTGTGTTGCAACGTGCAAAACAAAAATGGAAATAGCGCATTGCGTAAAATCGTATGAAAAAGGTAAGTAGGATACAGCCTATTCGCGCTTTACAGAACACTAATATTAATCGCATAAATTTCTTATTAAAAATAACAATATCTGCAGATTTTTGCAGAAATTTGAAAACTTTCGTTGTTTCAATATCGAGATACCAGGTGTATACATATGAAACCGGTATTGCCATTTAGCGGCCAGTAGGCACACTTGTAGGCACTGTCGGAACTTACCATTTGTGCTAATTGGCGT
>NC_046659.1:39592645-39595884 GCF_010883055.1 Belonocnema kinseyi
GCGAGGGCGCATACTTTGAATAAAATATTTGTTATCATTCTCTTGAAATAAATGTGTTTTTTTCTTGAAAAAATACCGGTTCCATATGTATACACCTGGTATATAACAGAAATCATTGTACACAGCAGACGTCAAATTCAGTAATCATTTTTGCAGGAAACATTTTCAAAAATCTAGCGAATAACTAAATGATAGGCGCTTACTTTTTACAAACTATTTTCTACGCCCTGATTCGCAAAGATTCATCATTCTTAGATATCGAGACAGTGCACTCGGAGTGATTCAATGCAAAAAATTAATTGTTGTATTATTACGACTATTATATAATTAATTAAATTAAATATTTCAATTAATTGAATAATTAAATTAATTGAGTCATTGAATTTAATTAGTTTAATTATTTAATTTGATTTATTTAAGTATTTGATTTAATTTATTAAATAAATGGTTACTAAATGGTTACTAAATTCGACGTCTGCTGTGTACAATAATTTCTATTATATATCTCGATATTGAAACGAAGAAAGCTTAAAAATTTCTGCAAAAATGCGATTAATATTATTGTTCTGTAAAGCGAGAATACGATGTATAATACTTACCTTTTTCATACGATTCTACGTAATGCGTTGTTTACATTTTTGCTTTGCACGTTACAATACAGCAATATATGTAAATTAATCAATAAATAATACATTTTCAACTCAAAAAATTATTATCAATTATTATTAGCGAGTTCACGGCGGCATACTTCTATCACTTTTCACAGTTTTCCTATTTCGAAGCCAAGTAAGAAATGTCAAGAAACAATTACAATATAAAGAACATAAATCGCATTTTTATTCTAATTTAAAATTCCCGCCAAGAGCAGCAGCTTTACCGACAGTACACATGATGGTAGTACGATCCAGTAACGTTGATCGATCAGCGCCAAACAACTGTCAGTCGCTTTGGTCTCCATTTGTATATTTTTCTTAACTACTTTACTCTCATTTTTTAGCTTTTACCCGATTTATTTTTAAAAAATGAACAGCAACCGCATATCCCACAACCATGGAATCCCTTTCGGCGACGGGGAAATATTCGGAGTGCATTTTTATAGGATCAAAACCGAATTATCATTGACCGCTGTTAAGTTTTGAGTGTATCATGGATTTCGCCATTTTTGTGCGCACCGTTCCAACAGCTTTAATGAAATCATTTATTTGAATCAAACAAATCGTATCAAACAAATAATTTTGTTTATTAAATAAGTTTCAATATCTTCCATATATTGAAATTAAACAAATGTATTATTAATTGAGATAAAGAAGGTGTATTGAATCAAAAAAATGTATTTAAAAAAATCTTTTTTCTTGAATCAAAAAGATCTTTTCTCAGTGCATAGGGATACATCCATAGTACTTCGCCACCGTATTTTTCCAATAATACAAAAGCAAACCAGGAAATAGTGTCACTATTTCAGAAATTACTATTATGAATGTTGAACTATAAGGTTAGTAAGTGTATAGGAATATAATAATAAATTAACAACAATTATACTTATATCGTAAAGTTTCTATAAACCTAGAAAAGACTGTAAAGTTTACAAAACGCAATAGTAAAGATATTCTTCCTAGGTTAATTTTACGTATTTCTTATTATTTCCATAGTAAATAGGAAAAACTGCCATGGTGCTGAGACAGAAAAAATCGTGTTAAAAGAAAGAAGTGTTGACGGATATCGAGAATGGGTCTCCGGGGCAGCAGAATTGAGTCTTTTTACTAGGATGAAACAGATTATGAGATTTAATAATTTGATTATCCTCAAAAACTTTGACGTATATGACTGGTTCACAATGTACTCAAGAATTGTACGTACGTCGATGTACGTTCGTATCAGCGCTTACATGTGCTTTGTTGCCCATTGATATCAACTGTTGCGTGTATTTCATTGGCCCATATTCCAGTGTTCCGGTAGTTCAATGCAGTTCATCGTTTGCAAGAGCACTGGAATGTGAACCAATGAAACAGACGCGACAGTTTGTAGCAAGTGAGAACAACGCAGATGTACACGGAAAAAAATTGTACTTGAGGAATTACTGAACTAGTTACGTTGTGGCTGATATGAGAAAAATTCGGCAAATTAATAATAACTATTCTGTAAATCATTTCGAACTGTTCTGTCCTAATTACAGAACTGGTAATAAGTATTAAAAGTCGGTGCCGTGAAAGTTCAAGATGATTATTACGAACAAGTTGTAGAGACACTACATCTGCGTTGTGAGAACCACAGTTCTAAGTCGCTTAAAATTACAGAACTCTACTGTGTTTTAAAATACACGGACGTGGTGGCGCGCAACTCAGGTGTGTGTCGCAAAAACAGTTGCGATACGACAGTACAGTTGCGTCAGTATGTGTCAGTGTTGTGTGTCCCGGCATCGCATCAGCGAGATCCAATAAAGAATCACAAATCAAAATTACAAGAATGAAAAATCAATGGAAATTAGATGTAAAATAATGTTATTTTTAAGAATAATTGCAATCTTTGATTGCAACTTCATATTTTTCGTTCAAAGTTGAACTATTTGGTTAAAAATTTATCTTTTTGTAGAAAAAAATTCATAAATTTCGTTCAAATGCATGGTTTTAGTTGATGAATCATCTATTGGGTTACAAATGCTTCTTTATTCTCAAAGACTTATCATTTTAATATAAATCAGAAAAAACTTAAATAATTATTAGAGGAGAGTACCCAAATATGAGATACCAACTCTGTTTGGCGTGATTGTCGGAATTTTATGTACTGAATTTGAAAGTAATATAGGTCATTTTAAAGGAAATTCAGTTTGTCATAAAAAAGTTTGTCAAATAAAAAATGTTATTAAAATTTTTTTATGCTGAAAATACAAAAAATGTAAAAAACTGTTTTTTCCAAACTCGTCAAACTATTCTCATAATCATCTTTACGACAACTTTACGTCATCCTATGCCCATGTCGGTAAGCCCTACCGAAAGAAATCTCTGAGTTTTCTTTAGCGAAATAGCCTGGCCCATTTGAGTCTATAAACAAAGTCGATCTGAAACAAAATAGTCTCGGAGATAGTTTGAGAGATTTGGGTCCTTTTCAAGATCCTTTTAGTGGTCCTTTTAAGAGTGGTGGACGGTAATATAATGTTCCTTTTGTATTCGTCACGTACCGGGCGGGCAGAGTTATTTATAGTAGTTGGTCGTGGCTAATCCGCTCTCCCTTTTTAAATTTCT
>NC_046659.1:39595984-39609524 GCF_010883055.1 Belonocnema kinseyi
CCAATTTTAAGCATTAAAAAAAAGTTAGATATCTGAAGTCATCGAAACCCGTAGATTCCGAATTATTATGTTTTAGACTGTTAACTATGAAATTAAAAAAAAATTTAATCAGAAAGTTTAACAAAGGACCCTAGTGTCGGCTACTCTATTGAGATAGCCTCTCTGTTTGTTATCTATGATCGTATTCTTATTTCAATTTCGGAAAGGATATTTTAAAGCCTTCAGACCATTTAAACAAGCTTCCTGGACCTTTAAAAATATCTACCTGAGTGCCTGCGGAGAATTTCTCTGAGCTTCTTTGACCTAAAGAATTTTTAGTATATACTCAAAGATTCTTTTCGGTAGGGAGTCTAAGCTATTTTTATATTTAAAAAAATCTTCACACTATATTCAAACCCACACTATATTTACTGCTGCACAGAACTCACACCGAACATTAACGCGTTCGCTATTTGACCGAGGTCGTTTCCCAAATAGTTGAAGTGAATTAAGGTTAGGGTTGTAGACCAGCCTGTACCTGCCCTTAGTTAGGAGCATACATTAAACTTTGACTGGGGTGTAGTGGAACCCCGGTTTACCGGTCTAGGGTTAATACTTTTTTTATAACATTTGAGCCTTTTAATGTACTCAAAAAGCTTATAATTTTTGATTGTTTTAAACAAAAAATATACATTTTTTATGTCCTGTCGAGGCTTAAATTACTTTTTAACCTTCTCGAAACCTTTAAATTTCACTTAAACTTACTCGAATTTTTCTAAATTAATACTGGCATCGTTTTTATTTGCTCACCAGATTTTTGCTTATTTAGATCTTTCTAAATATTATCTTAAAATTATTTTTTTCAAAATAAAGCATTCTTTCAAATTCGTTTGAATTTTCTAAAGATATTCTAAAGAGTTCAATTTTATAAAACTTTACGAAATACTTTTACATTATTCCAATAGATTGAAAATTAGTTAGAAATTATTAAAAATAACCTAAAATTTGAAATTAGTCCTTATTTTGTATTTGAAACCTTTTAAAATACGCTGAATTACAAAAATGATTAAATGAAAACTTTTAAATTATCTCCTTTAAAATCATTTAAAATCCGCTGAAATTTACTAAGAAAAATTCTAAAAATTTCAATTTTATAAAATTATACAAAATTCTTTGACATAATTAAAATATATTAAAAGCTAGTTAGAAATTATTATAGATAGCCTAAAATCAAAAAAATAGTCCTTATTTTATATTCCAGATATTAAAAAATTTAAATTGTTCTATTTTTTTCATTTCAAGCATTACTTTTTTTAAAAAAACATTAAAGGCTCTGTATATTTTAAACTAATTTTATGTTTTTAAAAAATAAAACATAATAGAAGAAAGTAAAAAATAACTAAACGAAATTTGAATTACCGTATTTAATGTTGTTTATTGTTAAACAAATTAAAAATAAGAATGAGAGTAAAATTAAATTTGTAAAATGTTGCGGATATGTAAACTAATAATTTAATTAACTCTTTCTGGGACGATCTCGTATATTTTTGCGTTTAAAATTATCTTGTTTTGTTTGCGAGGTTATGGTTCGTAACAGTTTTCAATGACAGTACAAAACAAATCATGTGTTGTGGGCTTGTTTTGAGTTTCCAAGTGCTTATTGAAAGACATAATATGCAGAAAAAGTGCACAAGTCACGAATCAGTCGTAACAGTTCAGTATTTTCTCGATTGGATGTCTGTTCAGGTAGCTGGTTCTTTTACCTGGACAGTTTTTCTTGGGCGTCATAATTAAAGATTTCAAAACTTTTATAGCACTGCACATTGTTTCCATTATAGATTGTCTACGATAACCGTGTAACTAAACCATTTCTAAACAATCAGAACTCTGACTGTTTAGAAATTGTTTAATATATTTTTTCAACTATACATTTTTTCCTTTGAAGATGACAAATTGAATATTTTTCAAAAATTCGTTTTAATTTTATGTTTCTTGTGTGAAAGTGCGGTATAGGTGTAAAAAAATATGAAATTTTATAATAAATTTAAATTCAGTGGTTAAAGTTTTATTATTCACTTCCATCTACAAAATATTATAGCTACTAAATTATTATTTTAGCATAAATTTTTCTTCAGGTGTTTGTAAAAATACAAAAATATGGAGTTCGAAAATGTTTGGTAACATAACATTGGAGAATGTATTGTAGAAAATACCGTGAATTACGGAAGGTGCGGTAATTTTAAAAGATTTGACGATACTTAGTTTTATTTTTTCTGTTATTTTTCAGAACGAACTTAAACATAAAAGTGAAATTTCCATAAATTTTTGAAAAGTGTAGTCTTAGCTATATTTTTCTGTGGCATGTACAGATTGGTAATTCTCTTGTTGGAATTCAGTGACTCTGAAATGGTACTGTCTCTGTTGTGAACTAATGCGTATCAAAAGTTGCGGTCGGTAATGGTGGGCTGTATTTTTTTTGGTAATCCAAATTTCCTTTTTTTATGAAAAAAATTTAGATATTTCACATTCATAAAAATTTTGAAAACATATGTATGGGTCGTTTGTCTCAAATGTATCCAACCAAAAAATGGAACTTTTCATGGATCAGGCACAAATTTGTGCAAAGTTTACGAAAAAGGGGTGAAATCTTTGGATTTTAAACTCCATTTCTGTCTTACTTAACTACCATTGGATTTAAAAAAGGGTGAGTCTGTACCTACTGAAAAACTCCGGCTATTCATACCGAAATTTCGGCACAAATAGCCCTTTTTCCAGCTCTCCCATTTCTTTCCGAAAAAGTCCGACTATTTGTACCAAAATTACGGTACACATAGTTACAGTCTGAAAAATTTTTACCAAGATGTTTTCGATAAAAGTTTTTACGATATATGGAATGGTTACAAGCATTCTCTTAAACAATTGAAAATTGCTACCCTATCTTTCAGAATAGAAATAACTTTTTGATGTTTTAAAGCTACAAATACTTTCTTTTCGAAAATTCAAATTCCATTCTGTTCCAAGCAAACTACCTGTTCCGAGTGATTCTAACTCTATTTATATCAATCGAAACATTCTTTCTAGTACAGTTTCAATACGATTTTTTACGCCCTTTTCACTGATAATAAGCATTTTGTAACGAAAATGTTATTTCATCTTAAAAGATGAATGTTATAGAGCATATTTTAAGGAAATAAATGCTTTATACCTTCATTTTTTAAATAAAATTATAATTTTCTGAAAAAATACTCATTGTGAGCCAAAAAGGATTGTGAAATCTTATCGGAAATGTAAATTATGTATCAATATTAAAGGAATTATAACTACACGAAAAATGTGGTTTCCCTAAAGTAAAATGGATGATATTTAATATCGTGAAAACAAATAAGAGCATTTGATCAGCAATAAGAATACAGACAGTGAAATTTAACTGTTAAACAGTGAAATCTCACTGATCATCAGTTAACTGTACAATTTTTTCTGTTGAACAGCAGGGAAGAAGAGAAAAAGGGGTACTCGAAAAATAAAATGACTTAATATTGAAGTTAACAAACATAATTGTTTAAATAATTTATTATTGTTTTTCATATTATTCTCTTTGAATAATGTTTGAAAATTACAGTTTTCTCTTAAGTTATTAACTTTTTATCTACTTTTAACTTATAGTGTGGTAATAATGGATGTAATTTCACAAAAATAATTGTTTAAACAAATTATTATTGCTTATGTCTATATTTTCTTGTATTGTTATTAGATAGTTGCGGTTTTTTTCTGAAAAAATTTAATTGCTTGGCAGAATTTTTGGGCTCTTCTTTAAACTTTTAGTTAGGAACAAATGCGGGCGTACGCATAAAAAGGGCCATTATGGCAGGTATGGATTTACATACAGAATCATGTTGCTGGATACGTTCCTGACATTTTAAGGCTAAGACCAACTAGCGTCTCAGTGCCGTTTCCTCCCATATATGCTAATGCAAGCATCAGGTACACCACTCTCCTAAAAATCTACGGGCACCGTGCCCTGATATTCCCGTTCCGTACTCTACGATTTTTCCGTTGTTTGAGAAAGCTGAAGTAATCAATTACCTCCTATTTTAAGAAAATAATGTACAAAATTATTAAACATTATACAATTATTATCCTTCTTCGTATCTTGCATAGTTTGACCTCAAAATGAAAATTTTAAATATTTTTTGTGCAATCAATATTTGAATTTTCGATTTTTTAAGAAGGACATACAAGGATACTCAACGAGTTTTATAAAGACAAATCAAATTTGTCCATTATTTCAAAAGTTATCCTGCTCAACAGCCACATTCGCAGAAACCTGTTTTTCGGGTTCAGAAGGTCTCAAAACGCGGACATTTGACAAAAAGGAGGTGGGAGGGTCAACCTTTACACAAATCTAATACCTTTTCTGATGAGAATGTAAAAATACCACGCATCCTATCAAACAGTGATCGCTGACAAATTTGTAGATCTTTTTTGAACACATGCTTTTTTTTGATTCATTTTTTTTTCGTACCTTGCGTTGTTTTTCCAAAAATTAAATTTTTTACATTTTTAATGTAATTTTTCACGATTAGAAAAAAAACTACGCATCCTATCAAAAAATAATTATTAAACAAAATTTGTAGATTTTTTTAGCACAACATTTTTGGAAAATCATCTTTTTTCGGATCTTGTATAGTTTGACTGCAAAATGGAATTTTTTATTTTTAATTATTTTTTGTGCGGTAAAAATTTGAATTTTTGAAAATTTCAAAAAGTCGTTGTGATAATCGTGTAGGGTGTTCCAAATTCAACGTTTTTCCTCAAATGGCATGTTTTCATCTCGTACGTTGTTTGGCCTCTTGGAGTACTACTAATAACCGTACATGGAATTTTAAAATCTTAAAAAAATTGGACTCAAGAATTTTTTTAATGCGCTCACTTTTTGAATTTTTATCCACAATGTCTGGCTAACGAATTTGACCACCATTTTAGGACACTTGAAGTGTGTATATAAGTGCCCATCCCAATCTGTCATTTTTACATACAGACAGACACTTTCACAAAAACCTGTTTTTTGGTTTCAGAAGGTCTCAAAACTTGGACATTTGACAAAAACCGGTGGTTAAATTTCACACAAATCTAATACCATCTAATGCTACTTTCCGAGAAAACTATATATGAGATATTAAAAAATGTTAGATAGCAAAATTATTCATATTAAAAAGATGAACAAATTTTCTTAAAACCATTTTTTTTGACTGAACAGAAATTGTTCATTTAAAAAGATCTACAAATTTGTTGTGAATCAGTTTTATAACACAGTCACTAAATTTCAAGGTTCGAGAGTTTGATTTTTAATTTAAAAACTTCTAGGCAAAAATTTGGGGGAAGTATGATGACCGAGCCTACTATCCGTTCACGATAGGAAGGCCCCTCCAAAACAGCTGCACATTTTTGTAATTTACACGTAAGAAAAAAGTCGGATGAAAACATAGCTTATAGCATAATAAAGCTTACTTTATTGCGCTTCATATAAGTCCCCACTTGTTTATGTGAAAAAATTGGTTCGGAAAATATCCTTCGCGAAAGGACGAAAACCGTGATTTTTCGCGTCACTCTCTCTTTGCTTGAGTTTCGATGGCGATATCTTTCAAACGAACGATTTAAAAAATCTGAAAAAATCGTGCAGATGCTTTTGTATTTTGACTATACATATGTGGAAATAGAATTACAATATATTAAGAACAATTTACGTAAAATGCATTTAAGCATAACTCTGCTATCTCTCGTAATATACGTAGTAGAGAGTTGTATTTTGGATTAAATTGCTTGGAAAATTTCAGCAAATACAATGGAAGAAAAATTAGGGTATTAGGGCACAGCAGGGTACCAAACCTGAAGGGTCTCCTCATAGAAAAGAGATAGCTACTGCACGAAAAATAGGAATAGATACTTTTATCTCCAAATAAAAGTACCCTTTCCTCTTTTAAAAACTTGATGAATGAGCGGACCCCCTGACGTGACCTTTAGCTATGGTATTCAATACTCGGCATAGTCCATAGTGCCCTCACACCCACATTACCATGCAATTTGTCTTCTAGGATAGTTTGTTATTAATTAATATGTTTCAAGATTGTCATTTCTAATTTTTATTCGATTGTATTTTTTGAAATTTTCCAAGCAATTCAATCTAAAATATACCTCTCTACTACGTATATTACGAGAGGCATAATAGTTATGTTTAAATGCATTTTACGTTAATTGTTATTAATATATTGTAATTTTATTTCCACATATGGATAGTCAAAATACGAAAGCATCTGCATGATTTTTTCAAATTTTTTAAATCGTTTCAAAGATATCATCATCGAAATTCAAGCAAGGAGAGAGTGACGCGAAAAAACCACGGTTTTCGTCCTTTCACGAAGAATATTTTCCGAACCAATTTTTGCACATAAAAAATGGGGACTTATATGAAGCGCAATAAAGTAGGCTTTATTATGGTATAAGCTGTGTTTTTATCCGATTTTTTTCTTACGCGTAAATTACAAAAATGTGCAGCTGTTTTGGAGAGGCCTTCCTATCGTGAACGGATAGTAGGCGCGCTCAAACTTTCGACGACGCGAGCCGCGGGCGCAGGCGTTATGAAATTGTACCCGTGCAGGCGCAGATTTTTTTATTTTATTATTTATTTAAACAAAGAAAGTATATAAACGCATGGTAAAAACCTGGTTATTTTTATACAAATCCCAGAACAAATAGTCCCTTTTCCAGATCTATTTGAACAAAAAAATCCGATTATTTGTACCAAAATTTCGGTGCCCGTTAAAAAAAATTCCAGTTTCACTCGAGCTAGACAATTTAACTGGGTTATGCATTTTGAATTTAGATAATTTTTAAGCCAACAAAAACGATTTGGTAAAAGATTACGTTTAGGCTGTAGAAAAAGGCCCTATATCCGCCTAGCCTAGCGGCCCTAGCGGACGTACTTCCTCAGAGTTTGCACTCTTCAGTCTGAGTATCGCTGTTCTGAGTCGAATCGTATTCTTCTGTACTATGAATCCCGATGTAAATGTCAAGGAAATGTTTGCGTGCATACAAGCAGAGAATACTAATGTGCAAGAGATTGTTCCTTTGAAATTTGTAAGAAAATATCCCTTGAATGATTGGAAATCAACAAAAAAAACAAGCGGAATTAAAGTTACAATATTTTTAAATGAAAACAACAAAGATTAATAGTACTGGAGAAGAAATTACTGACAAATGATATGCCCTTGTTTTTTAAATTGCAGGTAAGTTTTATAATACCATCTAAGTATTTTTAAATTATTTTGGGTCAATGACGACATTCGGTATGCAACTACCTGTTATTTACAAATTTAAAAATTAATTATTTTGGCTTTATGTATACAAAATCGAAAAGACCTAGAAGAAGAACGTTTTGCTGCTCTTCCTAAGTATCTTCGTAACAAGTTAAATGATCACTTCACTAGCGATAGTGAAAGCGAAGAAAATGGACAGCTTTCGATGGTATGTATTTGATTAACAATACAAAAAATAATTATTTTTGTTATTTAATGAGAACTTAGTAAGGTTCATTTACAAATTGTGTGCATCTGGAAATTAAGGCTCCTACATAAAATACTTTCTGCACAGAATATATCCTATACAGGATTAAATATTTTTATATTTTTCCTACTGATACATTTTTTACATAGAATATATTTTACACTTAATTGAATAATTATTATTTTGTTCTGAAAATTTTCTCAAAATATTGTTCACAAAATTATTATATCAAATATTTTTCCTACACAAAACAGATTTTACATAAATTGTTCACCACAGGGAACAAAAAATCAGACTTCATACTTCAAGTTAATTATTTTTGATACTAAAGTCTTTGATTATATTTTTGGTTTAGAATTCATCTCTTTTCTTTAAGAATTTTACTATTTTGTTAAAAATTGAATCATTTAATTTAAAATTAAAAAAATTGATTTTATTGGTTGAAAATGAAACTCTCATTTACATTTGTTTCTTTGAAAACTACTTCTCTTAACAGAAAATTGACCTATTTAATTTTTGTTTTGAAATCAATCATTTTTATTTAAAAATTCAAGTATTACTACTTTGTTTAAAATTAATTTTATTGGTATAAATTGTTATTTTTCGGTTAGAAGTTCAACTGTTTTGTAGAAAATTTGCCTTCTTTTCTCGAAAATTCAGTAATTGGGTTAACATTTTTTTCTCTTTTGATTGAAAAATCGTTCTTGGTTGAAAATTCAACTATTTTCTTGAAAATTTGCCTGTTTTTCCTAAACGTAACTGTTTTTAATTAAAAATTAAAATTTTGTAGTTGAAACATCAACTTCTTACATTTTTCGTTTCAAATATATCTCTTTAACTCGTATGCAACTATTTTGGATTTGAAATTAAAATCTCTTGTTGTTGAAAATTCACGAGTTTAGTTGAAAATTGAAATTTTGCATTTCGAATATTTTATTTTTTGGGATTCTTCACGCCCTTTTTATTTAAGTTTATGTTAGTCTATTCTCTTACATTCAATAGCTAATCCTTAGAATTTTTGTTTGAGAAAGGAATAGAATTTGTAAAGAAGGGTCATCCAATTTACCTGGCCTTATATTTAGGTTTTTGAAAAAGGAAACAGAAAATCTACAAGAATATTTATCCAAGTACTAATCCTCACTATAAAATTTTATTTGTATCGGATACCCGGTAGGTCTTAATAGTGGAAAAGATATTTGAATCCGTTGAAGCTGGGAATTCCCCGTCAGGATTGCTAGTCCTACACTAAATTAGGCAGCGAGGTCCTTCAGGTACCCACTTTAAAAGCCAGATGTTCAAATACTTTTAAAAATGGATGATTGTGATTTCTTTGTAGATTTCTACTATCTGTTCAAAAAGTTTAGATTACACGATTTTTGTACAAATTTTAGTGAAAATATCAGCAAAATAAAATGGTAAAAATATAGGACAAAATGTATGTTGCAGGTATACAGAATTTCAAAATTTTCGGTTGATTAGCGATTATTTCTGGGCTAGTGAAAGGTGAAAACATGCCATAATCTTATGGTCATTTCAAAATAGTCAAATTTGTATGAGTGTTAGTGGCTGAAAATGAATTATAAAAATTCTGAAAAATATATGAGTTTTGTTGATTCTTTCTGTGTACAATGGTAAAATTTAGAGCAAAAATAATAACTTGCTACTGAGTTATTAATAAAAGAGTAGGGAGGTGTCATCTCCTAAACTAAGGAAAGGACAGAGATGATTCTAAAAGCCAATCACGCATTTTTGTCTTCTGAAAATATTCTAGGTATTGCTCATTAGCAGAAAGTTGCACTAAAATGTTTAAAAAATTATTTTCTTCTTGGAAAAATACATGAGACTTTACGATAATCAAGGCTACCGCACTTATGGGTACCCTGAATATTATGCCTTTTTTTCATCAGGATTTAGGGACTGTGTAACTGTTAAGTTCGAGAGAAGATCGTGTTGCACGTGTAGCAGTAGCACCGGCAAAGTTAGTGTGAGTGCTTCGATTATCGTAAAGTCCTTTGAATTTTTCCAAGAAGAAAATAATTTTTCAAACATTTTAGTGCAACTTTCTGCTAATTGACAATACATAAAATATTTTCAGAAGCCAAAATTTTGTCCTTAGTTTCGGAGACGACACCTCCTCTCTCTTTTATTAATAACTCAGTAGAAAATCATTATTTTTGGCTCTAAATTGTACCATTGTACACAAAAAGAATCAAGAAAACTCATTTACTTTTTCAGAGTTTTTATCATTAATTTCAGTGACTAACACTGATTCAAAGTTGAGTATTTTGAAATGACCATAAAATTACGGCATGTTTTAACCTTTCACTCTCCCAGAAATAGTCGCTAATGAACTAAAAATTTTAAAATCCTGTATCAGTATAGGCAAAACCATAACCTGCAACATGCATTTTGTCCTATATTTTTACAATTTTTTTCTGCTGAGATTTTCACTAAAATCTGTACAAAACTCGAGTATCTAAACTTTTTGGACGGATAGTATAGCAATTCTTTGCAGATTTTTCCAGTGCTGTACTATACGTTTGCAAAAGTAGGAAATGTATTGAATATACCATTGAAGGGTTATTCATTGTAGGACTCATAATTATGGAATATTAGCTTTTTATTTGTATAAATTAATATTCTAGAAAGCGTTTTTGGTCAAGCGCATTTATGTGTACTGAAAGTATATTTTTACGATTTTCTCTGTCACCAATAGTATAAAACTTTGTGACACAGGGAAGGGGAATGGGGGCAGGATGGAACAGGAACCATTGAGCGTTTAAATTAATTACTAATACCAACCCCGTTTCTACCCGTTTTCAAGTCCCCTTTTTTAATCAATAATTTTAGAAAATCAAATACTTTTAAACTGAAAAATCAAAACATTTATTTTTCATATTTTTTTTTTTTATAAATATTAGGGACCGTACTTAGATTACGTGATAGCTCAAGGGGGTGGAATGGTCGAGACATTTTATTACGATTTCTTGCGGAAGGTGTAACGGGTGCTTCATTCATGTAAATAATTTTTGTAAATTCACAAATGAAACAAATAACTAAAAAATTTCATTTTTTTTGTTGGAGAATTATATTTTTAATTGTTTTATTCCGTTTATAGAAGATCCTATGTTAAAAATATTACGAGATTAAAAAACTGGTATTTGAATGTTAATGGTCAGGAAAAATAAATTACATGCAGTAAAAAGAGGGGGAGGGGTAGAAATATTTTGTTAGGTTCCTTTACAGGGGGATGGGGGTGTTAAAGAGGGCCTATGATCTATTATGTATTTTTAGTACGGCCCCTTACTTTTTGAGCATAATCAAATTTATTTTTTTGTTTTCTTGTCAAAGTATTACTTTTTGAGGAACAGCATAAGGAATGCATTTTTTAAAGTCACTTTCCATTTTTAACATGCTTCTTTCATTTCTTTTAGAAGAAAAAGAAAAAAAGAAGGACAAGACCCCCCTCCCCCCGTTAACAGGGACAAATTGGATCTGTTAAAAGTTTCATGTCAAGGCAAGGCATAAGTTTTTGTGGGAGGACTTGCCGAACTTGTTTTTGGAGAAGAAGTTTTAAAAACTCATTTTGCGCATGGGAAGATGGATAATAATTATAAACATGTTCCCAAGTTTCCACAGCTGGACTCAACCCGCTTAAATGCAGTTTTCGGTCAGATAATCTTTATTCTCATATATTCATCTCTAAAAAATTTCTCTAAACATTTTTCGCGCGATTTTTATCTATCATAAAAAAATATTTTTAAATGTAACTATGAAATTGCAAAGAACATGAAAACGGACGTCTGCGAACTATTCTATTTCTATAAAATTAAAAAAATGTTTTCATCTTCTTTAGTATTTCTCAAAGTTTGAGTGAGAAATATTTATTATTATACAGGATGTCCGTTTTTATCAAAGAAAAAATTCCCGGTCATTTCCCGGGTTTTCTCCGGTTCGCTAACACTTTTCACGGTTAATGAAATTTTAAAATTGAACTCTAAGGCTAAAAACTTTTCCATTTGAAAGAAAAAAAACTGAGCTGCAAAGTAAAGTACACAAAGTGGAACTCTTGAATTTTAAACTTTTAAAATTGAAGTTTAAAAGTTTTTTAACTCAAGATTTTTTTATTCACATGCTTAATAATTTACACGCATAAAATGGAAGCTACTAACACTTTTCAACATAATAATTATAAATTAAATGCAGTCAAACTTCCCAATAAAATTTTTTCTATGTTTTATAAATTGTAGAGTTCAAAGATTCAGATTTAGTTCCAAAAATATAAATCCACGTTATCATTTGCAATGCTTTAAATTGAAGAATCCATAATTCAAAAATTTTCAAAATTATATTATTCTAAGAATTTTTAAGTTAGAAACATTAAAAATTGAATGATCAAACTTTTTTATAAACTGAAGACTCATAGAAAACTTCCTAAATTAAAATAAAAATGATTTTTATTTGAAATAGTTTAAAAATCCTTGAAATGCTTCAAAACTTTATGTCAAAATATTGAAACATCGACATGTTATTTTACGTTTTTTCAAATTTTAAATTATTTTGGAAATTTGTCAGATTTTCATTTTTTATTATTATGAAAATCTTTCTAAATCTTTTTTAATATTCTCTTAAAATTATTGTTTCAACGTAAAAAATTATTTTCAATTTTCCTAAAAATCTTAAGGCCACGTGACAAGTGGGTCACGTTATCGGATTCCTATCTTACCGACCCTTTTTTTATTTCCTAACTTATTTTCACATGAAGAGCCACATCGAGTTCAAAATTTGGGATTATAAATAAGAAGCACTAAGAAAGATGTTTCAGGTCCTAAATTGTAATAATAATTAAAAAAGCAGAAAAAAATTATTTACAAAAAAAACTTTTTTCGTGATTATACAATTTTAGCACCAGAGACACCTTTCTTAGTGCTTCTTATTTATAATCCCAAATTTTCAACTCGATGTAGCTCTTCATGTGAAAATAAGTTAGGAAATTAAAAAAGTGTCGGTAAGGTAGGAATCCGATCACGTGACCCACTCGTCACATGACCTTAAGGAAATATTTTTTATTCTTCTGAAGCCTTTCAAAATTCTCAAAAAGCTATTAAATTCTTTGTTCAAAATCCGTCAAAATCTATTTTTTGTTTTAAATCAGGCCGTGGGCTATTTAAACCAAAATTTAGGTACGAGTAGCCACATTTTTTCGGTACACGTAGAAACTTAGTTTAAATTATTTGAAATCATTTCAAATCTTTAATTATTTATGAAGTTTTTCAAAATTTCTAAAAATCTCCTCAACTTACTCTCCTTTTCCCTGATAATAATAGGTGTAAATAGAATAATTAAAGTTGTAACGTTCCAAGTTAACTTTTTTTTGTTCAGCTTTGAATATTTAATTTATAACCATTAATTTAAAGGAACAGTTAGACATTTCTCAATATTAAGTAATTGTTCTTTTTCTTAATTAAAACATTTCAAATTGAATGGTGTAAAAATGAAATATGTTAGTGAAAAATTTTAAAGTGAAAGACTGTCGAATTGCGTATTCTAAAGTGAATTATATCATAATTGAAAAAGATAATATTTGAAAGATTTCGTTATAATTTCGGTATTTTGAATGACGCAACTTAAATTGAGTGAATACAGTTACGTTTTGGCAGTATAGAAATAGAACGAAAATCACGAAAGTATTTTGTTTCGTTTCGGTCGGTTCCCTGGTTAATAGTATTATATAATACACACATATAATTTTAATTATATATGTGAATAATTATTTTACATAAATATTGCAGACGTTGAATTGTTTAAAAATGTATTCTTTTTTGCACGTGGGTATCACCAATGGCTTCTTGAACGACGATGGTCACAGGAGAAGTTTGGCATTGAATTAAAGAAATTTTTTAGATACAGTCTGTCAAGTTAAAGCGTGGGTGGCTTTACTCGCAGTCGGTAAGGTGTATCGACATGATTTTGGTGTCAAAATATTAAGAAGAGCTCCCTC
>NC_046659.1:39609624-39612443 GCF_010883055.1 Belonocnema kinseyi
GAGGGAGCTCTTCTTAATATTTTGACACCAAAATCATGTCGATACACCTTACCGACTGCGAGTAAAGCCACCCACGCTTTAACTTGACAGACTGTATGTCGACTATAAAAGATGTTCTCCTCGATCTCGCGATATCGCGAAGCCGACTTCCAGAAAACGGAAAGCCAACTATGACGAAGAGGATCGCACACAAGAGCACAATGGTGGTAACGAAATATCGTTATAGCCTCAACCTAAAAATTTAATTACTAGAACGGCTGATATGCACTAAGAACCAGGCAGCACGGACAAAATAACAGAAAATAAGGAAAACGAAGAGGCACCAACTTGTAATTCCGTGCCGCATTCCATAACTTCTATTTTAAGGTACATTAAGCTAGCACCTCCACAATCGAATTTTTGAATTTTTCATAGCTCAGAATTTTGGGCTTTTTTTGGGCTTTTTTGGGCTACAATAAAAATTTTTGGGCTTCTTTACTTTTTTAAAAAAATCAATTTTCTTGTGGAGGTGCCAGCTTACATTAACCCAGCACCTCCACTTCTTTAAATCACTAAATAATAAAAATTCAATTACACCAGAATTTTGGGCTTTTTTTGGGCTCTTAAGATCCCCAAAAAAAATTTTCCACAAACCAACCTTTAAATTCCAAAATCAACCCCCTTCAAAAAATTGAAAATTTTCAGTTATTTATTAACGGGATATTTTTGGGCTTTTTTGGGCTCCCAGAAAATAACCACTTCAATTTTTGGGCTCCAACCCTTACAGTAAGAAATTAACCCCATTAAAACACGCAGATATGAAATTGTCAAAAAATAACTTTTATTAGATTTTAGAGCTTGAATAAGGTCTCTGAGTTTTGGGCTCCTCGAAAATACACGCTACGATTTTTGGGCTTCAACCCTTAACGTCAAAAATCAATCCCTCTCTACCACGTGAATACAACTTTGTCTGCAAATAGAGGACCCCGCACTAAATGTATGGGAAAATGGCTTTCGGTGGATTTAGCTGAAACTTTGTAATTTTTAAGGTTATAAGTGCCGGATGAAATATCCGTAAAAAAATAAAAAAAAATGGACAGTTTTAGCGCTATGCGTCGCTAAGCGCTCAAGATCAGCGAATAAAACCAATCCTAGTAACTTTAGCGACAAAAGCGATGTCAATATATGAATCACGCATCAGAAAGTAGTCAGTAATATGTTTAGCCAAACCAATGAGTTATATTGCGCGCTTCTCGAAACGATCGAACGCTAAGCGCCCAAGATTTGAACTTGACTAAGCAATTCCTTTTTTAAAGACAGAAATGGTATCCAAAGTAACATTAGCAACTAGTGCGCACATCGATAATAACAGTGTACCCTTCGCCAGAGGGTCGAACGCTAAACGCCCATGATTAGCGGATAGAACCAATCCTAGTAGCTTTAGCGACACAAGCGATGTCTGTATGCGAAACACGCATCAAGAAGTGGTCAGTAACACATTTAGCCAAACCCATGACAATATGAGTCAACACCATTGACTCATATAGCGCGCTTCTCAGAACGGTCAACGGTGTAGGCGAAAATATGACAGGCACTTATAACGTTATAAATTACAAAGTTTCAGCCAAATCTACCGAAAGCCATTTTTCCATACATTTAGTGCGGGGTCCTTTATTTGCAGACAAAGTTGTATTTACGTGGTAGAGAGGGGTTGATTTTTGACGTTAAGGGTTGAAGCCAAAAAATCGTAGCGGTTATTTTTGAGGATCCCAAAAATCAGAGAATTTATTTCCATTGAAAAAATCTAGAAAAATTGTTTTTTGATAAAGTTGTATCTACGTGGGTTGATTTTTGACATTAAAGGTTGAAGCCCAAAAATCGTAGCGTGTATTTTCGAGGAGCCCAAAAATCAGAGACTCAATTACCATTGAAAAATTCTAGAAAAATTGATTTTTTGACAAAGTAGTATCTACGTGGGTTGATTTTTGACATTAAAGGTTGAAGCCCAAAAGTCGTAGCGTGTATTTTCGAGGAGCGCACAAATCAGAGACTGCATTTCCATTGAAAAATTCTAGAAAAATTGATTTCTTGACAAAGTAGTATCAACGTGGGTTGATTTTTGACTTAAGGGTTGAAGCCCAAAAATCATATCGGGTATTTTCGAGGAGCTCAAAAATCAGAGACTGTATTGCCAATGAAAAATTCTAGAAAAATTTATTTGCAGACAAAGTTGTATTTACGTAGAAGAGACGGGTTGATTTTTGACGTTAAAGGTTGAAGCCCAAAAATCGTAATGTGTATTTTCGAGGAGCCCAAAAATCAGAAACTGTATTTCCATTGAAAAATTCTAAAAAAATTTATTTGCAGACAAAGTTGTATTTACGTGGAAGAGAGGGGTTGATTTTTGACGTTAAGGGTTGAAACCCAACAATCATATCGGGTATTTTCGAGGAGCCCAAAAATCAGAGACTCTATTTCCATTAAAAAATCATACAAAAATTTATTCGCAGACTGTATTTCCATTGAAAAATTCTAGAAAAATTTATTTGCTGCCAAAGTTGTATTTACGTGGAAGAGATGGGTTGATTTTTGACGTTTTGGGTGGAAACTAAAAATCGTATCGGGTATTTTTGAGGAGCCCAAAAATCAGAGACTCTACGAGGGTGGATTGATAAGTTTCCGGCCTGACCAAGAGATGGCGCCACTAGGCCTACCTTGAAGTGGCGTTCTATAGTACTATCCTTAGATAGCTTGTAGCTATAGTTTCAGCCCGATCGCCATGTTTGTTTAGGTTTCAGAGCACACTGAACAAGACGCCTCTGTGTTTTTCTTAAAAATGG
>NC_046659.1:39612543-39622454 GCF_010883055.1 Belonocnema kinseyi
CAGCCTTGGAGGAGATTATGTTGAGAAATAAAAAAAAAAATTCTTAAAAACGTTGTTTTTCTTGGTCAGGCCGGAAACTTATCAATCCACCCTCGTATTTCCATTTAAAAATTCTAGAAAAATTGATTTCTTGACAAAGTAGTATCAACGTGGGTTGATTTTTGACTTAAGGGTTGAAACCCAAAAATCGTAGCATGCATTTTCGAGGAGCCCAAAAATCAGAGACTTTATTCAAGCTCTAAAATGTAATGAAACTTATTTTTCGACAATTTCATATCTGCGTGTTTCAATGGGGTTAATTTTTTACTGTAAGAGTTGGAGCACAAAACTCGAAGTGGGTATTTCTTGAGAGCCCAAAAAAGCCCAAAAATATCCCGTTAATCAATAACTGAAAATTTTCAATTTTTTGAAGGGGGTTGATTTTGGAAGTTAAGGGTTGGTTCGGGAAAAATTTTTTTTGCGGATTTTAAAAGCCCAAAAAAAGCCCAAAATTCTGGTGTAATTGAATTTTTATTATTTAGTGATTTAAAGAAGTGGACTTGCTGGGTTAATGTAAGCTGGCACCTCCACAAGAAAATTGATTTTTTGAAAAAAGTAAAGGAGCCCAAAAATTTTTATTGCAGCCCAAAAAAAGTTCAAAAATAGCCCAAAATTCTGAGCTATGAAAAATTCCAAAATTGTCGAGGAGCCCAAAAATCAAAGACTCTATTACCATTCAAAAATTCTAGAAAAATTGATTTTTTGACAAAGTAGTATCTACGTGGGTTGATTTTTGACGTTAAGGGCTGAAGCCTAAAAAACGTAGCGGTTATTTTGGAGGATCCCAAAAATCAGAGACTTTATTTCCATTGAAAAAATCTAGAAAAATTCATTTTTTGACAAAGTAGTATCTACGTGGGTTGATTTTTGTCGTTAAGGGTTGAAGCCCAAAAATCGTAGCGTGTATTTTCGAGTAGCCCAAAACTCAGAGACCTTATTCAAGCTCTAAAATGTAATAAAAGTTGTTTTTTGACAATTTCATATCTGCGTGTTTTAATGCGGTTAATTTTTTACTGTAAGGGTTGGAGCCCAAAATTATCCCGTTAATAAATAACTTAAAATTTTCAATTTTTTGAAGGGGGTTGATTTTGCAAGTTAAGGGTTCGTTTGGGGAAAATTTTTTTTGCGGATTTTAAGAGCCCAAAAAAAGCCCCGAATTCTGGTGTAATTGAATTTTTATTATTTAGTGATTTAAAGAAGTGGACGTACTGGGTTAATGTAAGCTGGCACCTCCACAAGAAAATTGATTTTTTTTTTTAAAAGTAAAGGAGCCCAAAAATTTTTATTGTAGCCCAAAAAAAGCCCAAAATTCTAAGCTATGAAAAATTCAAAAATTCGATTGTGGAGGTGCTAGCTTAATGTACTTTCTATTTTAAACGATCCTATAAAAAGTGGTCTAACCATTACACACGAGGAGACAATTTTTATCCCCGATTTAAAAAAATATTTTATGGATTAATAGTTAAGATTGGACTCATTGTACTATTATTTAATATTATAATAAATTATAAATAAATAAATAATTGATTAATAAAATTTTATGACTTTAAAAAATACGTGAAATGAAAGGGTGCATGACACTTATCCGATTCCTACCTTACCAATATTTTTTTTTAACAGACCAATTTCGGTTGATATGTGATACCGACCTAAAAATTTAGGATAATATATAAAAGGAACTAAGGAGCGTTTATGTATTAATGCTTTTATACAATTACAAAAAAAAATTTTATAAAACTTTTTTTTAATGCAAATAATGATTAGTATATATACGTTCCTTAGTTCCTTTTCTTATTTTTTTTTTTTCAAAGTTTGAACTTGATACCTCATTTCTTTAAAAAAAATGTTGGTTAGGTAGAAATCGAATAAGTGCCACATATCCTTATAGTAAACATAAAATGAAGTAATTTAAGGAATAAAGTTTGTAACTGTAGTGTAATTAGGCTTTAAGTTGTAAGCATTTCTGTAAATATAAATTTATATGTAAAAAATAATTAGAAATAAAACGAAAATAATATTTCATTGTTATTAATTAGTTACTATTTATAAACATTTCTGTGTTGAAATGTTGTCACAGGCTTATACTGCCCAACATGTCGAAGGAATTTTTTGGTTAGAGTTAGATTTTTTATTTGACCATTTTTGCACGGGGTTGTTCCGGTATATATTATCAGTCACGGACGCATTTTTATAATGCAATCAAGTGATCTCATGAGAGCACCCTGCCCAGACATATTGGACAAACCCTGGTTTTTACCTACAGATTTAGGTGGGTTCCGAACCACCAGAACCTCGGTGAAGGTACGTTGAAAAATTTCTAGAGGTACCGGCTCAGGGATCGAACCCCGGACCCCTGAGGTGAAGTCCGGGTGTCTAACCAACTGAGCCAACGAGTCTCTTGAGCCTCGGTGGCTAATAATAATAATTAATAATAATAATTATTATTAATAATAATTATTAATAATAATTAATAATAATAATTATTATTATGCCAGTATTTGTCAGGTATCGTCACAAACCAGTCAGAAATGTTCAGAAATCGATGAAAAATAGTCAGGGAACTTCAGAAATCGTCACAGAAAGGGAAGAATCGTCACAAAAAGTGAGGAATCGTCACAAAAAGTGAGAAATCGTCACAAAAAGTGAGGAATCGTCAGGAATGAAGGCCCGAGAGAAATTTATGGCCGCCTATATAAATAGTCCACTATTTGTTATAGACAATATATCATTTTGTCTTTAAAATTCATCTGCCCTGGCGAATCGAAGGAACCGAATGGAGCCTCTACAAAGTACCCCTAAAGACCCCTCTGCTCCCTATTCGGTTCCTTTTTAAAAAACGCGAAGAAACAGCAAAATCAACTTTTAAATTGTTGAAATTCGGATTCTACGTTAAAATTCCCTATAGAAGGTAACGGAATAATTGCAATAGTTTTTTTTGCAACGGCAAAAAGTTTAAAAAAATATAATACGTATAACGCCTGTTGACTGCTACTTACAGGCGATGCGTTTGAAGTGTAGCAGTCAACAGGCGTTATACGTCATATATTTTAAAACTTTTTACCGTTGCAAAAAAACTATTGCGATTATTCCGTGACCTTCTATAGGGAATTTTAACGTAGAATCTGAATTTTAAATTTAAAAGTTGATTTTGCTGTTTTTCGCGTTTTTTTAAAAGGGAACCGAATGGGGACCCAATGGGGTCTTTACGGGTACTTTGTAGAGGCTCCATTCGGTTCCTTCGGTCTGCCAGGTTGTTCTGTAAAATATTCTCTTTTTTCCATTTAATTTTAGTTTTTGTTCGAAAGTCTATCCACTTTTTTTTAATTCGTCAGGTAAATGTTTCAGTTTTAAGATATTTAATCAAATTTCACGAGATTTAATAAGATTGACAATGATTTTAATAATTGCAAGTGTTTTATAAATCTCTCAATGCATTTTAATAAATTTTAGAGGATTTTAGGAAATACCACCAGATTTCATAGAATTTCAGTAGATGTAATAACATTTCCGTCGATTCTAAAGAATTTGTTCAAGAGAAGCGAGGAATTTCGCATAGTTTTAAAGATTGTAAAAGATTTGAAATTAGATTTGGAATTCAACTTTAATTTCTATTAGTTTATCCTCAATTGTTTTTCATTCTTGGGAACTTTTTGGAATTTTTCTAACTCACTTACATTCTTCTTAATTTACTAAATTTAATGGGTTTTTACTTTTCGAAGGTTTTTATTGCATTCATCCTGAGAATCAATTGATAAAATGAACAAAGGACTTAAAACATTTTAACTGCTTATTTCAAATGCCCCAGCATTTTCAAGAGCCTTAAGAAATTTAAAGGAATTAAAAAAAAATGCTAATCTTGATCGATGTTAAACTCAAGTCTATACGTATTTTTTGATTCTTTTGAAATATCGTAAATTATTTTTAAAAACTCCGAGAAATGTTTTACAGATTTTAATAATTTGAATGGATTTTGAAGTCTTTGAAACGTTGCGCGATAAACAGTTTTCCATAATTTCGGGGGCTATAGAACTATTTTACTGAACCTAAAAGGTGTTAAGACATTTTAAAAGATTCAACGGGATTTATTAACATTTCAATGGGCTTTAAATGATTCATTTAAGATAAATGAGGTATTTTGTTGGGCTTCATAGATTTGAAGTGATTTTCAAATATTTTTTGCAATGCAGACTTCAGTGCCCTCAATTTCTTTTTGTGGAGCTACAAAAGAATAGCACAAATCATCAATGGTGTTTCTCTGAAAACGCTGGAAAATATAAAAGTAGAAGATTTAACAAGTCGGCCTCAAAACTCTAAAGGCGACTTCTTTAAATATCATTAAAAAGTGCTATTTAATTAAAAATATTCTTCGTACATTGCCCCACATTAAATTATTTTACAGAACAGATGAATTTTAAAGACAAAATAACCAATTGTATGCACCAAATAGTAGACTTTTCAATAATAAAATATAAAAATTCAACAAAAACTTAATTTTTAACGAAATCGTTAAATTTTTGATAAAAATAGATATTTTGGGTTTCGCTCGTGTAAAAAACTACGAATTGTTTGGCGACGTTTCGTGAACATTGCAGTAAGTAGATGTGTAAGGCGGGTTCTGGACCACGGTTCCTACCTTACTGGCATCGAGAAGCTTCGACCTGTATTGGTTCGTGTCCGTGCTAAGCTTTGAGATCTTTCTCGAAGGATCCTGATGACGTCACGATTGCGCAATAGTCTGTAGCCAAATTCATGTAAACAGGTTCAAGGTTATAACGTGCATGTGTCAAGGTTAAATGAGAAAAAAAGGATGATTTATTGCTTCCTGCCAGATAAGACGTTTGTTAAATGCGCAAAAGATGCAGGTGTATAGGTGAAATTTTATATGGAGAGCTACGTATGGCATCCTGTTTTTACTATTTATTTGATTTATTGCTTCCTGATAGATGGTAGTTTAGATAAAAATTCCTGCGTTTATTTGTGAAATGCGTAAAAGATGCCGGTGGACAGATGAAATCCGATATGAGGCTTATGCATGGCATCCTGTTTTGCTTATTAATTTGATTTGAAAATTCCTGATAGATGATGCTTTAACTAAGAATTCCTGCATGTGAAAAACATTCTTCTGCAGTCCAGAATCTTCGAGAAAAATACTTAGAATTAAAAAAGTATATCTATAAAGTTAATCAAAGGTAAGAAAGGAATAAAAAAGAATTTCTTATAGTAGGTCATATACTCAGGGATGCTTGTCGCTTTATTCTGGTATCAAGTAGCGAGCGAGGACCAGAGATAACAGCCACACGCGTTTAAATTCGCAGAAGCATTCATACATCGGCAGTCTGTGGCTGCACACATTTCATTATTCTATGCTATCGTTTCATAGAGAGATCACTTCTTTTTACAGCTCGCAAAAGTTCGCTTTTGTATTCATTCTTTTCCATATGCTAGGTCCATCAACCTATGGACGAGGTATATGTAACAAGATACTGAAAACAATTTTGAGACTCGAGAGAGAGATTATAGACAGCATGAATTTAATTCAAGACCTTTCATAAACGTTTAGTAAATAACAAGAGTACACTGCCCGGCGCTTATCGCTCCTTATGTCATGCAACGATATTCGAGCTAAGGTCGCATGCCTTTTTTATCTACAGATATATTCTCGCTCTTCAGTTCTTATTTAGAAAGGTCAGTTCTTTACCTTTTATATGTTAAAGATTTAAAATAAAAATTAAAAAATGCAACAAATTAATATAATAAAATATTTGAAATGTTTTCAATTATCCACTAAGACTACTTTTCAACTATAGAGAATAGAGGATGATCTAATTCAGCGTTAAAAAATTTTTTTCTATTATACTGAATGTTCTAGAATGAATGATATCATCAAATGTTATTGCGCAATTTTTTTTCGTAAACAACTTCAAGGTTATTTTTAATGACGCATTAAATTTTTGTGATGTTAAAAAATTATATCCGCACGTGTGGATTATAATGTAGAAGGTTCTGGAACAATTAGACAAAGCGGGAGATATGTTACTAGACAAGGATAGCAAATGTGCATCTATAAAAGGGCGCTTTGCATACATTTCCCTCAGTTGTCATCAAGTATTTGTTGAATACACACAAGCCTAAATTGAAGTGAAGTGAAAATTAATACAGAGATTTTGAACTGTTTTCGTGTTTTATACAATTCATCATGAAAAAAAAAACTTTTCCGAACATTCTTTTAAAAAATTATCACGAACGTCAACATATTCTACCTGTGCAGTGAAGATAGGAAACCTGGTGTCTCTTGAAAATTGGTTAGTGCACCTTCTATGGTTTTTTAAATTTGAACGATATTAAAAATATTAAACTATTTAAATTTAAAATCAAATTAAATTACGTTTTTCTTTTAAATTTAAACTCAGTGCAATTTGTTGAAAATATTATTTGTGAAATTTCTGGAGTATGGCAGTCACTTCATAGCGAAAAATTTGTTTCCAGTTTTCTGCTAGCCATCGAGTGATTAATCACTCTTCCGAAAATCGCCTACTGGACAAATCAGTGCACACAGGATATTTGGAGGTTAAAAAAATTCTGAGGCGAGGAAAGGAGCATCTCTCTATAGGGGAAAGAAAATAAACTGCAGTCAACAATTGGTCTACTGACATGCAAAAACCGCACATTCAAAAAACTTCAGAAGAGTGGAACTGGCGTGAATGAAGGTTTGGATAGGAAAGGAGACAGAATCAGATGGCAGGATCTGGAGTCTGCTTTTAAAAGTCGAGTCAGCAGAGGTTTGGCTATAAATCTAACACATAAAGATTTAGATGATTTTTTCATGGAAGCAAAAACAATGATTACACATGGACTCAAAAATGCTTTGAAAACTTTTGTGGGGGGCTTAAAAACGAATGTTATTCTTGCAGAAAAATTTAGTGCTATAGAAGAGGGTAGGGAAATCGAATCAATAAAATTTTTTAGTACTAAAAATAAACTTAATTTAGAAGCAACCGAAATAAATGAATGGTTTGAAAGTAAGGTTAGAGAGCAACTTTTAACTTAAGTAGATGAATTCCAGCAAAAAAATCTGGCTGGAGATTAAAAGAGATTATAAATTTAAATGTTAATATAAATAAATACGCACCTTTTGCAGTAGGCTCATCGACTTTTCTGCGATTACCTAAATTTATAAGTGATAGAAAAGCAGTTGTAAATGTTAGGAACAGTGATGAGTACTGTTTTCTCTGGTTGGTAATGGCCACTCTTTGTCCTGCTGACAACCACGTAGATCGCGTCACTTCCTATTCGCATTTTGATAGGCTCTTGAAACGGGATGGTATTAAAATTTCCCATCACTTTTCAAGATATCAAAAAATTTGAAACAATGAATAAGTTGCGTATAAATGTTTATGGCATAGAACATGAAGAAAATAGGAAACAGGATGAGATTGTCCCCCTTTATATAAGCAATAAAATATCAAAATGTTCTACAATTCACTTTCTAATGATTGAAAATACTGATTTTAATTATGATAACAATGACTCTGAAAGTAATTCAGTGTATCATTTCGCATGGATTAAAAATCTGTCTTGATTAGTTCACAATTTTCGAAAGGAAAACCTTATATATTCTTTTGTGATAGGTACTTGTGTGCCTTTAAATTTGAAAAATCTCTGATTAACCATAGAGCTGATTGCGAAAATCTGAATAATTGTAGATTGATGCTTCCAACGGAGGAGGATGTACGGAACATATTAAAGTTTAAACATTACAGATACAAGACAAATGTACCATTTGCAGTACGAGTATATGCAGACATTGGATGTTTGCTGAAACCAGTTACAAATTCACAAACAGATAAAGCGGCGTATCAAAAGCATATCCCTACTAATGTCGCGTATTATACAAAATGCAGTTTTAACGATTCGACCTCAGAACCTAAAGTATACCGTGAAAAGGATTGCATTGAATAGTTTATAAAAGAATTAAAAGATTTAGCGTTAAAACTAAATTCTCTTTTGAAAAATCCAGTACCAATGCAAAAATTTACTTCGAAGAAAAAACAAGAATTTCAAAATTCAAAATGGTGTCACATTTGCGAAAAAGATTTTAAGAAAGTTGATCTTAAACATCGCGACCATTGTCACTTTACAGGTAAGTACGTGGTCCAGCACATGGAAGCTGCAACATTAATTACAAAGACTCTCATATCATTCCAGTAGTTTTTCATAATTTATCTGGGCACGACTCGCACCTTTTCATTAAAGAATTAGCACAATGTTTTGAGGGACATGTCTCCTTACTAACTGTAAATAAAGAAAAATACATCTCATTTACAAAAGATGTTCCAAATACTAGAGTTAAACTCAGATTTATCAAAAATTAGCCTCATATCTCAATGGCAGCGAAAAAACAATAACTAGAAAATTTTGCAAAAATGACAGTGAATTCAGTTTGTTAACAAGAAAAGGTGTCTTCCCATACGACTACACTGATAGTTGGAAGCAATTAGAGGAAGACAGTTTACCTCCAAAAGAGGCATTTTATTCCAAATTAAACGATTGCCACATTTCTGACGAGGATTATCAACACGCTTGTAAAGTGTGGGAAACGTTTAATTTGCAAAATTTAGGACAGTATTTCGATTTGTACCTCAAAACCGATGTTTTACTTTTGGCTGACATTTTCTAAAATTTTCTAAAAACTTGTTTTGCAACATATAAATTAGGTCCATTACATTATTACACAGCACCGGGACTTTCTTTTGATGTAATGCTAAAGTACACTGGAATCGAACTACACTTACTGACTGATGTAGAAATGCTACTCTTAACTCAGAAAGCAACCAGAGGTGGCGTTTCACAATGCTCTAACCGTTTTGCAAAAGCAAACAATAGATTTATGGGGGAAGATTTTAATCCATGCGATCCGGAATCATACGTTTTTTATTTCGATATTAACAATCAGTATGGTAAAGCTATGAGTGAGTTTTTACCATATCAAGATTTTGAATGTATTGAAAATTTCGAAAATGATCCAAACTTTTTCAATGTGCCCGATGACTCACCTGAAGGTTACATTCTTGAAGTGGATCTAGAATATCCTGAGGAGCTTCACGATTAGCATAAGGACCTTCCATTATGTCCTGAACACTTTGTGCCTCCTGGTTCAAAATGTCAGATTCCAAAATTAGTAACCAATTTTCTAACAAAGAAAAACTATGTAGTACATTACCGAAACCTAAAAATGTACTTGGAATTAGGCATGAAACTAACTAAAATTCATCGAGCGCTAAAATTCAAGCAAAAAGCGTGGCTAAAAGAATATATTGATTTAAACACTGAACACAGAAAAAGAGAAACTAATGAATTTGAGAAAAATTTCTATAAATTGATTAACAATTCTGTTTTTGGAAAAACAATGGAAAACGTTAGGAAGCACAAAGATGTCAAGCTTGTGACAAAATGGGAGGGAAGATATGGAACAAAAGCTCTAATTGCTAAACCAAACTTTCATAGCTGTACCATATTTGATGAAAATATGGTTATTGTTGAAATGAACAAAACCAAGATTTTTTTCAATAAACCTATCTACATTGGTTTCACAGTTCTTGATATCTCAAAAATTATCACTTATGATTTTCATTACAACTATATTCTACCTAATTTGGGAAATTCTGCAAAATTTCTATATACAGATACAGAGAGTCTCATCTATCATTTCACTGTTCCCAACTTTTGCGAATATATTAAACGAGAAATCCATACATTTGACACATCAGATTACACAGGCCGACAAAATTTGACAAAGGTCCGGAACCAGAGACCAGACCTAGTATACCCGAAGGTTTTTGCTGCGCTGAATCTGAATCCGACCTCAGAAAAAT